>NC_062296.1:61422674-61725704 GCF_902655055.1 Lutra lutra | reverse complement strand
GACTTACTGGAGCAGAATGTTGATCAATTGCTAAGGAGAACACATCTCTTATGGTTGATGCAAGACTTCACTTTTGTTACCATGCGCTTTCCAGTGATGTCTGAATAGAGAGTTTATTGAAGTTCAGTGTTAGTAGCATAATAATGTTCCTGTAGTGTCAAATAATGTTCCTTCGGGGCTCTATCTCATTACTCCCATTTTATTTTGGAAACTCCCAATTAAGGAGTCACTACGAACAGTGGGAAATGTAATGCCAGGTCATCTCCTGGCTCTTTCTTTATACTTTTGCTGATAAATACATACTATGATTCCATTCTTCTTTATATTTCCTCTGATTTGAAATGTTACCACCACGTGATCTTTGTCAACCCCCTGTCACCCTGCTCCCATACAATGTCAGCCCCTTCCAGGTTCTTGCTTTATAAGGAGATCCATCAAACCGCAGAGGAAAAGCTTTCACTTAGTACTTCCAAAACTCTATGCAATTTTCTTTTTTTAAATTTTATTTAAATTCTTGTTAGTTAACATATAATGTGTTATTAATTTCAGGGGTAGAATTTACTGGTTCATCAGTTGTATATAACACCCAGTGCTCATTCCATCAAGTGTCTTCCTTCATGTCCGTCACCAGGTTACCCCATCTTCCCACCCACTTCCCCTCCAGTAACCTCTCAGTGTGTTCTCTAGAGTTAAGAGCCTCTTATGGTTTGCTCCTCTCTGTTTTTATGTTGTTTTATTTTTCCTTCCCTTCCCCATGTTCATCTGTTTTGTTTCTTAAATTACACATGTGAGTGAAATCAGTTTTCAATTTTACCAATACTAATTTGGAAATGCAATGCCATTCCAATCAAAATACCTACAGGAATTTAAGAAAACAGAATGAGACAAGCTAATTCTCAAGTTATCTAGAAGACAAATGCAGAAGTTCAGCCAAGCAATTTTTGGAAAAGATTGACGAGGAGAAAAAACAAACAGGAAATAGCATATGAGCTGTGATTTGGACTGAAATTTCATGAGGAAACCTTCATGGGTTAGAAATATGTCAGCAACTATGCTCACTCTAATTATAATTATAGCAGCGTTCACTGGAGTAGCTACAATGAGATCATTGTTGACAACACTTTTCTTTTGCATATGGTAGATGGGAATGGCTTAAATTTTCTTGAAAATAAGGCATTAAATTTAAGGCATATGTTAGTGGCTGCCCACCCAAAAGCCATTTCACCTTTCTTGCTAAGGAAGCCCTGCCTCGGGTAGCAATGTGACCCACTCCAGGAGAAACAGCAAGCTTGAGGATGAAAACCACCATCCTGTTAACAACAGAAGGGTGGAAAGAACTTGGGTCCCCAGAATCATTAAAATGCTGGCGCACCTCTGCAACCACCCACCCCAAGGCTTTTTATTAAATAAACAAAACTTTGTTTATGCTTTAAGCCATTTCAGTCAAGTTGTCTATTACTTGTAGCTAAAAATATTTCTAATAGATACATGTGTCGGGTGGGGGTGGGGATAAAAATAAACATTCTAAAATACTCTTTACTTTTAGAGGAATAAGGAAATATACAAAAATCTGTTGATTCACATGATAGAAACAATGTCTTTATTGGAAAGCCATTGAAATTCTAAAAGCACATATGGAGATAAAATGGAGAGACAAGAGGTTGAAAACAAGGGAAAAAAAAGAGGTTGAAAACAAGGATTAGAAGCAGGAAATTACTCAACTATAAATTGATTTTCCTGGGTTTTTTTTCCCCATCAAAGTGGATATAATGTGAAATAATGAAAGCTTCTTCTGAATATTTGCATGGTTCTGTTCAATCATTATATATATTTAAAATCATTATTATATTATATATATTATATATATATACACACACACATATACACGCTGCACAGATCTCGAGTTTTAATGAGTTTTGACAATTGTATATATCTGTAAAATTAAAACCCCAAACTGGATATAGGACATTTTTATCACCTGAGAAAATTCTCCCAATAGACCAACATTAATTTGATTTGTATCACCATAGATTAGTTTTAAGTTTTAGAACTTCACAGAAGTGAAACAATGTGTCCTCACTCTTTGCCATCTAGATTAATTTGTTTGACATACATGTAAGGTCCATTCATGTTGTTGTATTTATGAGTAGTTTGTTCATTTTCACTGCTGAGCAATATTTCATCAGATGAATACACCAGTGTGTGTATCCTTTGTTCTGTTGATAGATATTTGGGTTGCTTCCAATTACTGGCTACTAAGAATTTTTTTTTTCTCAGCCAGTGGTGTGAAACCTGAATCTTGAGAACTACAAATAAATGTCTCTTTTGTCTTGCTACTAGCATGAGGGCAGCAATAAAGTCAAAACTTTTCCATTCTTTCCAAGTTTTTCTGAAAAAGTAATTTTTGAGGTAACGAACAGTAATTAGCTCCAAGATACACAAGGATTCCATGAGTTTTTGGAAGTAAAATACACTTAGAAAAGTAATTTAACCTCTCTAAACCTCGGTTTCTTATCTATAAAATATCTTTAAGGACTTTTGCTTGTTTTAACATTTTATTCCATTCATTTTATTTCAAAGAAGAACAGAGATGCTTTGGAGCAGTGAATCATCATATTAGTATTGGCTTTGAATGTCATGGACCACATGTGGGTATGATGTTTCCATTCAAGT
Organism: Lutra lutra; assembly: GCF_902655055.1. Taxonomy (NCBI): domain Eukaryota; kingdom Metazoa; phylum Chordata; class Mammalia; order Carnivora; family Mustelidae; genus Lutra; species Lutra lutra. Next base: position 61,723,031 of record NC_062296.1, on the reverse strand, counting down.
TTACTACCCAAAAATATTTACTGGTTTTTGTTTTGTTTTGTTTTCTGTTGTTTGTTTACTTTAGCAGAAGCTCTTTATTTAATTTTTGGAAATGATACTGTGATATTATGATTTATAAGAAATATTTATTTGGTTATTCGATGACCAAAATATATTTGCCAGATGTATTTGGTTTTCTTCCATGGTTCTTGGTTCACAGTCCAAGAATATTGACTTTTATTTTAGTTTTATAGATTCAAGGGATTTTTTAAAATGTTTTATTTATTTGTTTGACACAGAGAAAGAGAGAGACAGTGAGAGAGGGAACAGAAGCAGAAGGGAGCTAGAAAGGGAGAAGCAGGCTTCCCGATGTGGGGCTCGATCCCAGGACTCTGGGATCATGACCTTAGCCAAAGACAGATGCTTAACAACTGGGCCACCTAGGCACCCCCAAGATGAGGATTCTTTATACAGTTATACTTTTCTGAACATGTCCACAAAGAATTCTTTGTTGAAAGAATTCTGGGAACTGTTAAACTTAGCCATTGTCAAATATTTTAATTTAGTCATTTATTTTCCACTGGAGGATAGCAGTTATATGAAAAAGTAAAATGGTATTTACCTCCATTGGGTCCAGACACCAGTTGTCCCTGGGACTATAAAGCTTGACGCTTAGTCACTATGGACTTCCCAGCGGAACCCAGTCACTGAAAGTTCCCAATAGCATGCACTTCTGCCTCTACTTCAGTAAGGGCAAAAAGTATGACTCCCTACCACTCCTGAATTGCTTTCTGTGCTTGGCATTGGCCCACAAGGGAAATTCTTGTGACAGAGTATCTAATCAGAGAGAAAAAAAAATGTATTAGAGTCCTGGAGAAGAAGGTATGAGACTTGAGGTCACCACCCCACTCTTTTTTTTTTTTTTTTTTTTTTACTACATGTAGTAACTCTGCTAAAGACATTGGGATTCACTGTTGTAGTCAGAGATGGAAAATAAGTAGATTTCAGAAGACAGTGAGGAGAACTAAAAATCACTGTAAGCCAGTGTGGTAGGAAGGTCTATGAGATTTCAATGTCTGCTTTGTTCTTGCTGCAGTAGGAGACAAGAATGATAGCAAAGTATTTTTTTATTTACATGTCCCCTTATGGGAAGAACAGCCCAAACTGTTTTAAGACCCAAGATCTTCTAAATCCCACCTCTGGGACAGGAAACAGCTAGTCTGTGTTTTAGATGGCCTTTGAAAGACACTTTTGGCTAGAACTTGTAGGGAATGTTAGACCTGTGGAGGAATTAAACTTGAGCTTCACTATAAGGGAAGAGATATAGAGACGCTGAAGCTTAGACAGGAAGTGAAAATAGCCCCTTACCCACATTTTGTGAACTTCATAGATAAATTCCTTATCCAAGGTCATACCCCTTCAATGTGTGCTAGAGGCTGCATATACTGCTAGAGACCATCGTACACAACTCTTCTTAATACCAAGTACAGTGACATCATGTTGATAGCTTGAAATAGGCATGGATGGGAATATTTACATTATGTAAATCAACAAACACTACAGATTGGTCATTTGTTCCCACCCCAACCCCCACCCAGAGAGCCAGTTGTTAAATATTTACTCACTTCCAACCACTGTGTGGGAACATAAAGGCCTGATATCTTGATCCAATTTGAGTCAACCCTATAGGATCATTCTAGCTCTGTAGCCCCTCAAGAGATTGGTGGAAGCTGCTGTTGGGTTTGCATTGCAAGCAGACCTCTTTTTGCCCATTACTGCTTCTTTTGCATTCCTTCCACAGATGTTGATCCCACGCTTCTCCTAAATAAACATCCTGTACCCTTAATTCCATCTCTTTTCAGGATAATTAAGCTTCCAGAGAGGTTAAATAATGTAATCAAGGTCACCCAGATAGTCAGGGACAGAGCCAGAACTCAATCATCTGTCTAACCCTAAAAAGCCCATGTACTTAATGATCATGCAGGGTGTGTCTAGAGATCAATAACAAATTCCTGGATAACAACCATTTTCTACTTCCCAACTACTTTTGATTCTACACAACAATTTTAAGAACAGGAACCATTCAGGGTAGACGACTCCAAAAGACTAATCTAATGTGCCTCACATTTTATGAGTTATTAACATTGAGGCAGCAATGAGGTATCTGTACAAAGACAGAAAAAGACAAAAAACAATTTCCTACCAGCAGTCACTCACATAGGATCAACATGGAAAGTGGGTCTGAATAAATTGGGCAGGTAAGCAAAATATGTCTTGGTTTTCTCCTTTCTCTTCAGTGCAATCAACTTGATTTAACACATTTATCATTGCCTACAGTGTTTAAACCACTGTGATGGATACTGCAGGGAACACAAGATAAGAACTGTTTTCTAAATATTCTCCATATACTAGGCAGGTGAATTTAAAAAGGCAGAAAAGTAAAACAAAGCAGAGTGGTGCATTGGTGCAAACAAAATGCCAAGGGACCGTTAAGACTGACAGTACAAATTTTACTGATGATCTTGGAATAGGTGGAACTGAAACTTGGTCTTGAAGAGTGAGACTTTGACAGAAAGTTATTAAGTGTGGGGAGGAAAACTCGGGGGGGAGGAAACAGCTGGTGCAATTATTTTGTGGCAAGCAAGTTCAGAGTGTGAAAGGGGAAAAGACGGGTCTCGTGTATCATTCTCTTTTAAAGATTTTATTTATTTATTTGAGAGAAAGGGGAAGAGAGAGTGGGAGAGAGCATGAGAGGGGAGGGAGAAGCAGACTCCCTACAGAGCTGGGAGCCGGATGCGGTACTCGATCCCAGGATCATGACCTGAGCCAAAGGCAGTGGTTTAACAAACTGAGCCACCCAGGTGCTCTGTTCTCATGTATCTTGAATGTTTATGCCATTTACCTGTAGTAACCTAATGTCTTCATTTTATTAAAGTCCCTCATAAATCTTAGTCTTCTACAAGAATCTGGAAAGAACGACCTCTGGGGTATTCTTTTGACCTTAACTCTGTTTGGGAGTTTGGATTTTTAATTTTACCCTGAGGGTGTGCAGTTACAGTGAAATGTGAAATACTGTTGTCTTTTGTTATACTGATTTAGGCACTAATAGTCATCAGAGTTAGGAAATATTTCCAGGAGAATCCTGGTTGGAGATGAAAGACTGGGGGAAAGGACATGGCAGGAAATAAAGCTGGAAAAGTTAGGAATTTAAATTGTGGGGAGGCATTTTAAAACCATATTTCAGTGTTTAAACCATCCTAATTTAGCACTGGAGCGAGAGAACGACATGATCAGATTTGTTTCCCAAGAAGAAGAAGTTAAAACTGTGGAGAAGGGCGAAAATGGAAGGAATGGAAGAGGCAAGGATTGGGAGGTTATCAGGATAAGCCAGGTGAATTGATATAGTTTTTCTGGATAGTAGGATCAACAATGGAGAAAATGATGTAGTAAAAATAGTTAGAAGTTAGCATTAACAGAGAGTTGATTATATGGAGAGGAAAATATAGGGCATAGTCTAAAGTAATCAAAGATCTATTTGCACAGTGTGGGGCAGGGGGAAAACATGGTCAATTTTTAGTTCTATCAAAGAAAGAGGTTTATTGCCAGTTTCATCCTGTCCACACCTCTCAGCCGGGCAGTTTCTGCCTTCCCTAAGAGAAAGCATTTTGTATTGCAAAAGCCTCCACTGCTTATTCGTTCTCATATCCAGAGAATTTGTCCCTTGTCCAGTGTAGAAAACCCCAGCTGGCAAGAATGGATAAGGGCTTCCGATAACCTTATCCATTTTTCTGCATCTGCTTACCAGAAGTGGCCTACGAGAAACTCAGGATTCATCCCTACGTTTTTTTGTTTCACCAGCTTCTCAGATATACAAAGGCTAGGAATCTGGTGTGGTAGGAGCATCCACACACATTTCTAATATTTTTATCTATATTTTCAATTAAAGTCAGGCTTAGTCAGTTCCTTTTGAAGGGCTTGATAGTATCTTACAAGGATTTGTTAAATTCCCCTTATAGTAATTACTAGAATCACAAATAGCTTCCCGGTGTCCTGAGGCATTTGGCAGTCATTTGTGATAATGATACCCATCCAGTTTTATTTTAGTTTTTCCCCAAACTAAAGGACCTTTATCTCTTCATATGGATAACTCCAGTTTAAACACATCCATAGTCATATAGACATGTTTCTACTTCGACAAGAAATGTAAATTACAACCTTCTCTAACCCACTGACCTTCTCTGGAGTTAAGTGTTGAATGTTTTGAAAGAAAGTTCATCAATGAAATGTCACTCACCAATCCTCTAGAGAAAGGTAGCTCCCCTAGAGAATGAGAAAGAGAAAATCACCAACAAAGGCTATTATTGATTAACCAGGTCAAGTCAAATCTCCTACCCTGCCATAGTCCTAAAAATGTGAAGAGAAAATGCTCTTGACTTCATATGTGTGAAAGAATCATCAAAATCATCAGATTGTCTCCAGAGTCCATTAACCTGATAGGTTTTGTCAACATCCTTGCTTTAGGGTATTGTAAGGGCCTATTTAGCCAGAGCGGCCCCACCTTGGTTGAACAGCCATTTTGTTGTTTATGCAATAAAACTTAAATTGACCCTGCCTGCCCCCCAGGGGAACTTATTAAAAAGCAAGTCGGGGGAAACCAGTCCCAGGTAATAAAGCCCAAATACAAGGGCGGGTCAGGTCAGGTGGAGATAACTCCCCAAAGGCAGGGATAAGTCGGGCCAGGTGGGTGTATACCGTCTCCCTAGCTACCAAGGAGTGTGGGCCCTGCCTTTTGGGTGCCTTCTGGGTGCCAATTCTGACCAAGGTGATAGGCTAATTCAAATAGCTTCTATGGGGTGAATTATAATTCAATTGGCCACTCATGTGGGACCTAGCATGACTGTGCAGCTTTCTCTGTGTGTTACAATCTCATTGGTCACCTGTGCGTGGCCAGGCCCAACCACATGGCCTTTGCTCTATAAAAGTTAGTCTGGGAAGCAGGGAGGGGTCGCCTCTTTGCAAAAGACGTCCCGGCCAGTCAGTTTGATTCTCGATGCTTGGCACGAAATAAAGCTTTGCTTGACCTTCGCTTTGTATCGGTCTCACTCCTTTGACCATGGACCCATTATTGGGGGACCCAACATTGGGGACCCAACAGTATGACAAAATAATTCCAAGTTTATCTCCCATTTTTTACCCCAGGGCTAAAATTAGACATTTTTCCGAAGAATCCTTGTTCCTTTTAATGACAAATTATATTTAGAGACCACAATTCTGGTAGCAGAAATACTCACTGCTATTAGATTGAACATTCTTTCTGCCTTTTTTGGACAGAGTGAGAAGGAACCATATGAACCATGTGGTTTTGAGCCCAATGAAACGGCATTTTCTATAAATCAAAAATGATCAGCAGTCTCATGTTGCTTGACCTAACATTTTTTAAGTAGGCTCCCCACCCAATGTGGGGCTTGAATTCATGACCCCAAGATCAAGAGTCATGCACTCTATTGACTGAACTGGCCAGGCACCCCTCAACCTAACATTTTTAAGATAAAATACATTATAGGTTCATCCAATTCAAATTGGATTTTATAGGGCTTTTATTTCAGGTAAGGGAAATGGGCAGAAATACAAATGAAATAAAGTTGCCCATATGTTGATAATTGTTGAAGCCAGACAATAGGTACATGAAAGGTTATAAGCTTCTCTTTTGAGTATGTTGGAAAACTTCCAAAACATAAATTTTCAAAGAAGACTTTTATGATAGGACAGGTAATGTTAATAAGTGATGCTGAAGATGCATATAAAGGCTTTGAATAAAACCATTTCATGAAATGGGAAAGAGAAAAATTGTAAAGAGAGCATTATATTTATATATATTGTTAGTTAATAAGTGTCTATGTATCAAAATTAATACAGCGAGTATTAGAAAATTTTGAAAATGGCATCTACATGATAGATGATAGATACAAAGGTAGACAGATAGATAGATAGATAGATATCATGATCACAAGTCTTTTAAGCGGAACATTTAATTTAAGGCCCCAAAAGCCTTCTATTAGGTAGTCATTGCTTACTGCATTCAGAAGAGTATTTCTGACTTTAACCGAAACAAGACTTAACAGGTATTTATGGAACATCTTTGATGCATACATCCATGTGCTCAGCTCACTGGTTGTGATATTAATTCATTGATTTATATTTGTTTAAAAGGTTTATAAAATAAGACAAGATTACTAAGATCGAGGTGAGAAAGAGAGAAAGAAAGAAAAAGAACAGAAATAATTTTGGAAAATCAATTCAGGATGAGCTCAATGGAAAATTACATATTACAAACTCTTAAGCTATTGCTCTAAGTGGGTTTCAATTAAAAACAATTTTTTAAAATTTGAATATAGTCAACACAATGTTACATTAGTTTCAGGTATACAACATAGTGATTCAATTTCTCTATATGGGTTTCACATTCTTTTAAAGCTTTCTAAGTCATGAAAATGAAAAAGTCAAGCTTGACCAGCTTCATGGCTCAGGGTCAACCACAAAATAAAGCTAAGCCAAATTCTATGGAGAAGTACAGCAATTCCTGTTATTTAAAAAAAAAAATCTGGATTCACAGACTTGTACCCCAGGGCAAATAATATATTATATGTTAATAAAAATAATTTTAAAAAATTCTGAAGATACAACTCTTCTCATGCAAAGCTAAAAAATTTCAGTCCTATTGGGATGCCTGGGTGGTTTAGTCAGTTAAGTGTCTGACTCTTGATCTCAGCTCGGGTTTTGATCTCAGGGTCATGAGTTCAAGCCCCATATTGGGCTCCATGCTGCATGTAGATGTGGAGCCTACTTTAAAAAAAAAATCAGGTTTATCAAAGGAGGTCTGGGATGCCTGGGTGGTTCAGTCAGTTAGGCCGCTGCCTTCGGCTCAGGTCATGATCCCAGAGTCTTAGAATCGAGTCCCATATCAGGCTCTCTGCTCAGGGGGGAGCCTGCTTCTCTCTCTCTGCTTCTTCCTGCCACTCTGCCTGCTTGTGCTCTCTCTCTCTGACAAACAAATAAATAAAATCTTTAAAAAAAGAAGAAATGAAAGTGCTGTTTAAAAAAAGAAGAAGGTCTGCAAAGAATAAGAAGGTGGTCTTTGCATTTGCCAGCATTTTCTAGATTAGAAAACCAAGAGGTGATATCTACCTATATGACATCGCACATCTCTCTGGTTGGAAGCAAAAGGAAACAATCTGCCATTGGCCAAGTTAAAGCTGAGGTGATATATCCTTGTAAATATATAGAAATACTAAGGAGGAGGGAAAACTGCCACATCTCAGGGGAACTGGTACAAGGAACTGAGAATCTGTGAGAGAATGACTCTCTTCTTTGTCACTGAGAAATGAGATCATTTTGTCCCTGAAAAACTGAATTGGTTCTGTCTCTTGGGGCTCTTATGGGCTCTTGGTGAATCTGTAGTTCTCTCCTTTTTTTAATCCAGCAATTTCTGCTTCAAGCTTCTCATTCCTTCTGGGCTTTGGCTTTATATGGTTCTAGCTAAGTGGTTCGCTCTAGGGGGATCAAATAACTGTGCAAGGGGAGAGGGGTGTGGGAATAGAGGTATGGTTTCTAGAGGAAGAGGAGGCAATGGGTTGGCAATTGCTCCAAAAGGTTTCTACCAAGCAGCACCATTCCCAAATTATATGTGTTTAAAATTTTAACCTCCAACTGAAATCCAACTCCAGAGTTTGTGTGGAATCCAGAGAAACCAGAAACTAATTTAGAGGACCAGAATAAACTGGGGAATATGAACAGAGGGAAGAACAATATTTCTTCTGAGATTTGGCTTGCTGGCATAGCAAACACATTTGTTGATGAAAGACGTTTTTCAATAAAACGCCAAAAGTGATAAATGGGAAACTCTACCCAGTGAATCTATTAAGTAACTTTAGTAGGCAAGGCAGGCATTTTAGGGATATTTCTCATGAGTCCTAACCTTCAAAAAAAAAAAAAACCCCAAACCCTACCTTATGTAAGGTCAGTATATGAAAACTGACCCAGGCAGTTCGGGAGAAAGCCATGTCCTTTAATGAATATGCTCCCCATGTTATAGAAGGAATTTCCTTTTATGAAAGCTTCAACTGAATTTTTCCCCCAACAATTACATTTTATTTGAATTGAGAAATGCTTCCTTTTATAAAACCATGTGAAAGGTGTACCTGTTCCAAAATAGAAGCCAATGTGTAGCACTTATATAATATGGTTAATATCCACTAAATGGTTAGTTCAGTTAATGACAAAAACAATTTGATCCCTATCAAAATAATGATCTGTTTCACTGATGGCCATTTTCTTCGGCATGGGACCAACGCACATGAAATGAATATTTCAACAACCAACAATTAACTTTGGGAAAACAGGAAACATAAAGGTTAGAACCAGACCTATGAGCCTCCTGATGTGATACAATAAAAAGTTTATAGCACACATATGGTGAATTCTTGCAACAAAATATTTAACTCAAAAATAATCAGACATATAGATCTTATTTGAGTTTTCATGAAATGTAGAGGCTAGGAGAACAAATTAATCAAATCACCATGAAAAAAAACATACTTCCAGAGGGTGGGACATTCTAAGGATAAGTGACCTGGTAGTTTTTTAACAAGTCAGTGTCATGGAAAAAGAGAGAGTGTGATTGTAGATTAAAAGACTTCAGAGATTCGCACAAATAAGTAGAATGTATAATCCTTGTTTAAACAAACCAGCTGTAAAAGACATTTTGGGGACAACTGGGGAAAAAATGTGACCATAGACCATGTATTAGATGATATTAGAAAACAATAATTAGTTTTTGTTAAGTGCGATAATATTATTGTGGTTATGTAGGAGCCTGTCATCTTTGGAGATGTAAACAAGCCTTTGGGAATGAAATATCATGAAGTCTGTCATTTATTTTAAAATGTTTCAGTCAAAAAACAATGAGGGAATATGGTAAAGTATTAATCATGGACTAGATTATGGATATATGGGTTCATTATATTATTTTCTCTAAGTTTGAAAGCTTTCAGAATAAACAATTTTTTCAAAGAATCCAACATTTTTTAAGCTATTAAATCCTAGTGAGAAAATCAGGAGAAGATAAACAAGAAAAAATTGGGATCAGATAAATGAAGAAACTATCAGCCGCATTTTGATTCTGACAGCAAACCCATAATCTTTCACATTATTGAGCAAGCTCAAAAGAACGCAGAGATGAAAGGTGAAACATGGCAGATATCTTAAAATCCTTTGCAAAAGTTAATGTGCTGTAAACAGAAAAATGTTATCCGGGGCGCCTGGGTGGCTCAGTCATTAAGCATCTGCCTTCAGCTCTGGTCATGATCCTGGGGTCCTAGGATGGAGCCCTGCATCGGGTTCCCTGCTCTGTGGGGAGCCTGCTTCTCCCTCTCCCACTCTCTCTGCTGTGTTCCCTCTCTCGCTGTGTCTCTCTCTCTGTCAAATAAATAAATAAAATCTTAAAAAAAAAAGAAAAATGTTATCGTTCTGTTTACTGAAACATCTGAGCATGCCATTGGTGATTTTACGATCTGAAAATAAGTGAGCATTTTTGAGAGAAATTCTGATTGAATTCTTGAAATTCTTATTTATCCTCCACAAGAAGTCTTCAGAGACTTGAGTTCAAAGTGTGTATATCCTGTTATTGTCATAGATCTCAGGTCAGGGGCTTTGTCCATCTGATGGCAGTTTGACACAATCGCTCACTTTCTGTCCATGTAGTTGGAAAGGAGGTCACTGGGATGTTGTTTTGTGGGATATGACCTTGATTCAACAGCGGCCTCCACGTAGGCTTTCCCAGAGGCCACAGAACAGAAGGGCTCAGGGACCAAATTAAGATGTGCAAATCACACAGTTTATTAAAACTAAAAGCACACAATGAGAAGCAAGGGGAAAGAGGTGGGGTAGGCACACATCCTTAGAACAGGGTACAGTGGAAGAAGGACCATACTACCTGAATCTTGGGTTAGGCAATGGTCCTGTCTCTGTCTTTCTGTCTCTCCATCCCACTCTCTCTACTTCAACAGTCTTCACCATTGATAGTGTGGTTATGAGACCGAAGTTGATGTTCAAGCAAGGAAGGCCACAAACAGAAAGGGGTCCCCAGGCTAATAGCACATACTTCTTCTATCAGAGACACACGGTAAAAAAGTGTGCCTGACTACAGCCATAGTTCACCAGTAAGTCTGCTGAATAGTCATGGATTTTATCTGCATTTTCTGGATTATCTGCATTTTCTGGCAGGGCCAGAATGGAACTATTCTCACTAATGGATGGTTGGCTTAGGAAAATGACATAGCTGTCAGCTATTTGTAACGATTATGACTTGGTCTTTCCATGCTTTTCTATCTCTGTAGACTCTTCATTTTTTCCATCATACACTGCATTTGTTCTTTCTTTAACATACAGGTTACCAAATGACTATATATTTAACACATCTTTGGAATTCGTTCAAGCGAGTTACTTACTCATTATCTGTAAGCACAGTCATGAGGTTTGCTACTATCTTTAAGCTACTAGCTTTATTATAACAGAGTAGTCATCAGGGAGATGCAAATTAGAACCACAATGAGATACCATTTTATACATGTCAGAATGTCTAAAATCAGAAGCACAAGAAATATTAAGTGTTGGTGAGTATGTGGAGAAAAAGAAACCCAAGCCTCTGCTTTCCATATTGGTGAACAGTTTGTGCATAAAGAGTAGGTCACATTTATCATTTTCTTGAGTAATATTTGTCATTTGACAGTGATGACAACAATGGCAATGATATCCTACATTGAACCAAACTATACTGGTAAGTGAGTTAATTACATCTGCTGATGCCCAAAGTAACTACATAAGGTAAATTAACAGAGAAGGTACTGGTGCCATTTTACAGACAAGGATATAATCAGAAGTGAAATGGCATGTCCTTATTTCAGACCACTGACTAGACCACATCCTTACGAATCATTTTCTTTATGACAAGGGGAGCTAACTCACAGCTGTTTCTGTTTTCGTTTAACACATTCTTTTGGGGGGGGGGGCTCTGATTCCACATTTACCAAACAAACTTCGAATCTGGATCTTTATTTTCAGTTTGGGTGCTCAGTATAGGCAGATCGTTCTGGATAGTAGGATATTATCTAGCCAAATATGGTTTTCAGCCAATATTCTACACAGACTCTTGATAAACTATAAATTCAATGGATATAGGAATCAAATCTGTTGGATTACTATTTAATCCTTGGCTCCTGGCACCATGTTTGGTGCATTGTGAGTATTAAAAGGACACTTTGTGGAATGAATGAGTGGATGAATAACTAGATGAACTAATGAGTAAAAAAGAAAGAAACCTGAGGTGGAAGGCTGGAATTTCTGCTTTTAAGTGTATTCAGCAAACCAATATCGAAACTAATTTAGAAACTAAGCTATTCCATAGTGAGATGCCCGATATTTTCTTTCCCTTGGGCTCTGGCTCTCTTTTCACTACCTGCTGGATGGAGAGGATCCCTTGTAGCCATCCTGGTACCCAGAGGTGGCTATTTCTGTCGGGGACCGACATGTCCTAGCATGACCTGATGGATCAAGTGATGAGTGACACCTGGTGTCATGAACACTAAGAAGCTCCTGGGACTGACGTGCACCAAAGACCCCAGGTGCTCCATGCCAATGGGAAGAAAACATCTTGGTCTCTATTTGGAATCTTAACCTTTCTGCGTAGCTACCAAAGTTGTCTGGATATACCCGATGACAAAAAATTCAGGGATATAAAGCTGATTTACTTTCCACATTCCCCAGGACACATGCTATGGCTGGATGAGGATATAAATTTCATTTTAAAAAATCCCATGCTGTCCTCAAAATCCCTCCACTGACAAAGCTTATCAGAGATCTGACTCGTCTCTTTGGCAAAAATTCTCTCCCTAGAGTCTCCAAATTCTCTCATATAAATGGACTTCAGACACCTCATGCCTCTAGTTCTTAAGACTAAATCTTGGCAGTGAATATAACAAAGGCCCTCTCCCTTTATTCCTTCCTCTCCTCTCTCCCAGCCCCAAACACCCCACTCAGAACAATCATTTGGGAACTTCGTTCATACTTTTGATTACTGATCAACAGCAAAAGACAGCAAAAAAAAAAAAAAAAAATGCTGGCAGGAGTGTAAATTATTACAACTGCTTCAGAAATCTGTCTGAATGCCTCCTCAAGAGTAACATTTGCAAACTCTATGACCCAGCAGTTCCATTCATGGTATACGGAGGAAAGAAATGCATATATGTGTTTATTAGAAGACATATGTAAGCATATTATAATGCTATCTGTAATGTGTCCAAAAAATAAACTACCCAAATATCCTTCAACAGTAAAATGGAAAACCCAACTGAGATACGTTCCAGTGATAGAATTATATGTAGCAATGTGAAGGAATCATTTACAACTGCATACAAAAATATGGATGATTCTCACAAAATGTTGAGCAGACGCAGCCAGACACAAAAAGAGTACATAGTATATTATTCCATTTATACACAGTTCAAAAACAGATGAAACTAATCCATATGGTTAGAAGTTAGGATAGTGCATACCCTCGTGGGGAGGGTAGCGACTGGCAGCAACACTTCCAGTCCCTTTGAGGCTTCTGGAATTCTGGTAATAGTCTATTGCTTTATCTGGGTGCTGTCACGCAGGTGTGGTTGTCTGCCAAAATATGGGGATGTACGTTATGATTTATGTACTTTTGTATATATAACGTACTTCAATAAAAAGTTTGAAAAGTTACAAGAAAGCGGAAACAAAAAGAAATTTTATTCTCAATGAGAAAAGATGGCAGCAGATCTGCCATAGGGTGAACAATAAATAACACTGAAATGGATGGAGGTGAAAAAATGAGAGTCATAACTTCTTATATTTAAAGATGAGGTGCAATATCTTCTGCCTTGATAAATGATAAAATACCTCTTCTACCCCCCACCCTTATTTGGTACTTCCTTCCCTCCTGTCTACTTATGCTAGGTGTGAATTTTGTATCAGTCATATGAGAATGCATTTTTATCAACATCGCTCTGAACAAAAGATGCTAGTAGTGGTTTTCAAATACACACTCTCACACATACAAGCACAAAACAAAGGAAAATAAACAAAATCAAGGTTCTACTGTAACTGCTCATTTGTTACTTACTTTTTTCTGCTAGGAAAAAAAATGGTGATTGTCAAACCTTCCTGAGCATTTATTTGTCCCCTTTCTGGAAGGGAAGATTCGAAATGCTAAATCACTCTATGTGTTAAGACCTCAGTGTTCTCCTAAGGAGCAAGAAATCCAACACGAAGTGGAATGACATTTTCTTTCTTTTTGTTTACCTCACTACTTTGCCTGATTAATTTCCTAAGAAGAGGAGGGGAAGGAAGGGGCACAGCTGATGTAGAAAGGATTAATCGGTCCCAGAATGTTCAGGATTCCAGTGTGCTCAAGCAGCTTATGAAGAATAAGACAATTTCACCAAGACTTCTGCATGGAAGATTAGAATACCCAAGTGTAACCCAAAGAAGTCAAAGAGGGCTGATGCAGCTGAAAGGATTTTCTGAGTTTCCTAGTATTGACATGCTTTATTTAATACCAAAATTGTAAACTCTTAATCTTGAAAGGTTCTTAGAGGAAACCATCCCAGTGGCCACATTTTTTTGTAGAAGAAACAAAAGTTTTCTTTAGTGCCGAAATCTTCTTTTTAGGAGAAGGTGCCACTTACTAATGTCAAAATCTTCATGTAAACTTTACCTATGTGGAATATAGATCCCTACAAGCTTTCCAAAAATCAGTGATATATTACTATATTCGTCTTGGGCAAATATCAGCAGTTATAGCCCACAGACTAAAATAGACTAAGTTATTAGCCTGACTCCAACTAAAAATAAATTCAGCTTCCTAGAGATAAAAGGTAGATACAACTAAACACAGTAGTGCCCCCTAACCCTTCTCTTCTGGAAGTTTCCAGATGACTGAAGAAAACGAGATTATAAATGTGCGTTTGCATCCAGGGAGCACCGTCATCTGCTAGCATTTCGGTGGTCTTATTGAGTAAGTTGGCTAATGACACTCTATTTCTCCTCAAAAGACTTTCTCCAAAAAAGCCATTTCTCTTCTTTTAGGAAAGTTGAGTGATTTCATTGTGCCTCACTGGACAAACCACTCTGGTGGATCTATCTAACAGAATTCTTTTCAGCCAGAGCAGTGCCTTTTGTAGCTGACTCTTCAGATGGGCCCTATTTTTAGTCTCAGCCTTAAATGTGGGCCACTGTCCTCTGCCTTTGTTAAAAGAGGCAGAAACCACCACTGAAACAGATTATGGGTTTGGCATATCATGTACTGATTATTATTTATTTAGAAGCCAACCAACTTATCTTTTGTGAGATGGTATAATATGGCACAAAATCTGTGGGATTTGAAGGCAGAGGATTGAGTTTGAGACCTGGCTGGAATGCTTACTGTCTGGAGAAGACTCCACCTCCTCCAAATGGCAGCTTCTTTCAATGTAAATGAAGAACGTTAGGAATAACTCCCAACAGCACAGAGTGTTTGTAAGGATTCAATTATAACTGTACAGAGAACTTTGTAAATATGAAATATAAGGTATAGATAAAGTGGTTGAGTAGGCACTTTTGTTGTCCTGCCCCTTTATTCCTTCAACTCACATATCATAGTATATGTGCTGTCGTTCCTGACATGGACCCATCTTAGGCACCAGGTTCCCTGCTTCTCTGCCTCAGAGCTTTCCCTAGCACCATGGGAGTTCACCGTAGGCATACTGGGATTCAACTGGGAATTGCAGGAAGGTAATGTTGCTCAGGCCAGCCCTCAACCAACTGGTGGTAGGAGTGGGTACAGAAATGCCCCCAGCCTCCCTCTCCCTCTGTGAGAAGATTCTAGAGTGTCTTTTGATTAGTTTCCCAGAGGGTTGTCAGCAGGACTGAGTCCCCAGTTGCCCACTGCAATATCCTGTTCTTTAAATGCCCTCTATTGGCTTCTCTCCTCCTTTGTTTCAAGTTTTCCACTTTCTCACTTACATGGCCTCAGTTCACCTCCCAGCAAAATCCACCACCCATGGCCCTTATCTCAGGATCTGCTTTAGGTGTGGGAGAGGGCAAATTAAGAGAGTGGTGATGGTTCTTGAAAGTGCCTGGGTGCAGTTTCTCCTCCACACCCCCACTTGCAACCTCTCTGAACCAAAGGGAATATCGTTCCCAGGGATCCTCAGGTGCTTGAGATAGACCCATGCTTTTCCTACGTGTGGGTAAAGGATATGCTGCTGCTCGGAGTAGTTTGAAGCCTCAAGGCCCCATTTCAGCACCTGAGGTGATTACAGAATCTGTAATCTGCAGATTCTGTTACTGGCTGCAGCAAGTCTTGAGACCAGCTGCAAAAATTCACAAATGGGGAATGAGATTTACGATGAATCTCGCTCATTTTGTTGAATGTTTTAAATGTACTTTGGGGTTCAGATTATTCATATATTGTCCCCATTTTATATATGTGGTAATTAATGACTCGTGTTCAATTTTTGTGCTTATTCAATGAAGAGTATAGAGTGTTGTCTAAGTATCAGGCACAAGGCTAGGCACCCAGGATGCGTTGGAAAAGACCGTACACATGGACCACATTCTCATATTCTCATGGAATTCAGATTCTCTTAGGAGAGACAGACAATAACTGACCCATCAGATAACCTACTTTTTAATTGTAATTTTGATAAGTGCCATGAAGGATAATGTCTCAATTTCACTGGGCTCCTGAACTTCTAGACACCAAACATGATGCAGGCTGACAAAAGATAGAATTAGCGCTGCATTCTTGGATTTCTTGAAGTGGTTACCATACTTTTTACCTGTCTAGTTTGATTTCCCACTTCGTGGAACAGTAGAAGACTATAGCACACTGTGTGTTTCTGTTCTGTTACTCTCAACAACACAATGGCTGTCCATGCTATTAGCTGATTCCACAGAAGCTTTTACTGCCACCCATAGTGGTGGAATGAATTATCAATAGGGTTAATCTTCTCCCAAATAATGTAGCCCTTTTGCAATACAAAGCACTAAGTTTCACCAGTGTGTATTTACTGAAAAACCTCCCCTTTTGGCTTTCATAAAAGCTGTAGGAGACATTTATTACGTTGTCCTGTCACCCAATGTAGTGTTAAATATAATAGCAATGGTTTAATGTCATAAAACAGAGTAAGGAAGACTGGTGAGACTCAAATATAATCAATTTACTGCAATTCTAGTTTAGGTGAAAATTTATTGCTAAATCACCTTTTTAAGAGCTGCTTTGGTTATTTAATATTGATCTCAAAATGATTAAGAAGTGGAATGCTATTGATCTTTAAACAACAACAAAAAAGTCCTCGTAATGAGAGTAAGAACCAGATTGCAAAAATTTTAGGTCATAGAAGAAGATGTTAATGGTCTCTATTACCTCCCAGAGTTGAATTTGCAAGCTCTAACATTCTTTTGCTTAGGATGGAAATTCTAACAAGGTGAAAAGTCCAGTTTGTTAACTGTGGAATGAAAGACAGGTGTATAAATGGTGATATCTTTAAAAAGCATGTAAGAGGTGTATTTGACTATAACCACCAGCAACTGAGATTGGAGATCACTAACTCAATCACTAAATCTTAGAAAACTACTGGGGGGTGGGGAGGGGATGCATACGATGACTCTTTTTAGTCCATGATTACTGAATTATTTTTGGTCATGCCCATGTCCTGATATTCCTTGAACTAGAGTGACCCACAGAGTCCTTCTTGCTGCTTTAAAGCCATTTCATATTCCTTGGAGGAAATGTCAAAGAACTCATGGTATTTTGTTGGTTTGTGTTTAAAAAAAGAACTTTCTAGATAACTGAAATTTATTCCATTAATAAAGCAATGAAACTATTTTTCTAAAAATGTCCTTGCCTTTCTCTCCCCAAAGAAGGTGGTTTTTCAGGCTCTGCTCTATTTCAAATAAAGGTCCTCTTCATTAGGAGCATGTTTGTACAACATTTTAAACACCTTTATTTGTCTATTTCCCTTATGAAAGCCTCTTCATTCCATGACTAAGGACTCTGAATGGACTCTTGTGTTTTATTTTTACCTTATATAATTGTTGGGTTCATTCTTTGGGAACTAGCCTGTGAACATTTTTCTCTTTTTCATTCTTATCCATAATCATCCATTCTTCTAGCTGTCGTTCAGGGTCAATTTTTTTTTTAACATCCCAGTGCTAGCCAAGTACACAAATTCTTATCCTTGACTGGACCTTTAACTCGTAACAAATTCCACAATCACCCTCACAGTGAAAATAAAGAAACTTAGACAAAAACCAGTTGCATCGTTTTATAATTCAATTCCCATTTCTTTCTCTCTATGAAAGAAATTGAAATTGAAATTGAAATTCCCATTTCAATTCCCTCTATGCCACCTGTTGAATTCCAAAAGCATTTTTTCAAAGCAACCATTGATTTAAAACAAATCTTTCTTTGCCAAATTCTCCTAGATTTCAATACCAGTGATAAGCTGTGGAAATTTAGTTTAAATTTAAAAGTCTCACCTTTCCTGAGTTACCCCCATCTCCATACAGCTATATATGCTAATGTGCCATCTATATTCACCTTGCTTTATGAAGCTGGAAGACTATAAATAAGGTGAAGATGGCATCTGAGAAAACAAAGTTTCACAAGGAAATGGCAAATTTATAATCTTAATTTTACTCAGTTCATACTTAAGAACCTGAATTAAAGCTTTACCTTTCACCTG
This sequence comes from Lutra lutra, assembly GCF_902655055.1. Lineage (NCBI taxonomy): Eukaryota > Metazoa > Chordata > Mammalia > Carnivora > Mustelidae > Lutra > Lutra lutra. The sequence goes on along the minus strand of NC_062296.1, from coordinate 61,705,245 downwards.
AGATAACAGTATTTACATTTATGTATTTGAGCCATGTGTTGTATTAGCTATAAAGAGTTTGAAGAAGAAAAAGAAGGTAGGTCTACCAGAGGCTTTGTTTCCCCTCTGCGGAGGACCTGGTAATGAAATTGGCCATACTCAGTGTTCCAGTTTCAAAGGACATCTGCACTTGCTAATTAACATTTCATCACCAGGCCTTATCTCTCTGGCCATCCATCCATTACCAATTCAAAAGGTGTGCTTTTTGCTTTCTGAAGGATCTGATTCTTAAATTGGAAAGCAAAGTGCACTTGGCTTTATTCAAAAATATTTGAAGAGATACTTTATTATTTGAACATTCATAACATTATTATCTATCTTTTTGTTATTTATACTTATTAGCAAATTCCTGCCACTCTAAATCCCAGCTGTATTTATATGCTTGATATAATTTCGTTTATATTATGTTCAATATATATTAGTCAAAAATTACAATAACAATAATAATGAATGCAATTCTAAATGACTGTCAATCTAATAGTAAACATTTTGCTTTTGTAATATTCCCTTCTTCAGGTCTCTTTTTTTCAATACCACAGGCCACAGCATGGGCTATCTAAAACCTTTCCAAGTTAGCACAGCATTACACATTTTATTAAGTGGATTCTGATTTAAAGGACATCCTGATAAAGATTGAAGATGAGAGGAATCATTCACAAAACAGGAGATTATTTAAATGAATGTTATGATTAAAAAGTACATTGATAAGGACATCAGAATTTGAGAGAGAGGAGATTAACAAAACCTACTAAATAAATGTCATTCATTTAAAAAGCAGGAAGCTTTATTTTGATTTTGTTGATTACTACAAGGTAAGAATCCAAAAGAGTTGAAGGAGAAGAAACCTAAGAAATCTTCATCTTCATCCTATTGCTTCTCAAGGACAGGAGAAATTGGCAGTATCTGAGGCCCATGGTGGGAGGAAATGACATCCATCTTTCTCTGAAGCTGCTATTCCCAACACCAGTTACCCAGGGGGCCTACAGGTCGGTGGACCTCTCTGAGGCCAGCATCACTAAAACCTTCACCAAAAGGTTTTGCTCCAGATCACTCTCACTCTCACTCTTGCTGACATATCTGGGCTCTTTCCCATAGAACCATTCTTTTTTGCCTGTATGTTTTGCTCAAATAAAATGGCTTACCCCACAGGGAGATACATTGCCAAGGACTCATCAACCACGGGAATGGCAATGATGCCCTTACATTAGGAACTCAGAGATATTGTCTTGAATAATATCCTCCTCTTCTTGTGTGTGTGTGTTGGGGGGGCATGCATGCATGTTTGAGCACACGTGTGAAACCACAATGACCTCAGGACAGATGGGGGGAGGGCAGCTAGAATGTATGAGAGGGGAGGAGTGTAGAAAAGTGACTAAAGAAAGCTCCTCAAGTAGATGTTGCTGATGCCCCACTTATTCATACTCCTTACTGGCTTTTTTACTGCTCAGTTTCCAACTGTCAGCCTCTGAATTCCTTTGCCTAAATAAGTTCTTGGATCTTCACAGCTTGCTTTGTCCACCTTTGGGACAAGCTTGAAGTGCCCCATAGTGTCATCATTCCCCATCATCTCCCGGCCCTACCAACCATCATCCTCACATGCTACACATAGGCCTCAACCAATAATGGACAGCAGTTGGCTTCCAGCTACATGAGTTCCTTCACACTTCCAGTGGGATACCTCTGCACTATCTATTCTACACTATCTCCTGGAGTTTTCTAATAGGCTTATGCTCTAGTTTGATGAATTTCCTGGTCAATAAGCACAATAAGATATACCACCAAAATAACAGGCAAAACTTTCAGAAAGGAAGGGAAAAACTACTATCTGAAGATACACACCTTACCTAAGAAAATCAACTGAAAACCTTTGGAATTAAAGCATTCCATAAAATGTGAGGATAAAGATAAACACACAGAAATTAATCACTTGCATATATGCCAGAAAATACTGTTGAAGTTAAAAGATTAAATCAATAATAATATCAAATATCATAAAACCCTAAAGGCACATTTCTAACATGGAAATGCAGAAACACTATGAGTAAGACTGAACAAGAAAGAATATTTGAATAAAAAGAGCAACATACCATATTGCTGAATGAGAAAATTAAATGCTTTACAGATTGCATTTCTTACCAAATTCACTTAAAAGTTCAACTTCTCCCAATCAAAACCTTAAGAGACTCTTTACTCTAGGAAATAAGCTGAAGGTTGCTGGAGGGGAGGTTGGTGGGGAAATGGTGAAACTGGTGATAGGCAGTAAGGAGGGCACTTGGTGGAATGAACACTGGGTGTTGTATGCAACTGATGAATCATTAAATTCTACCCCTGCAACTAATAATATACTACATGTTAATTAAAATGAATTTAAAAAATTTAAAATTCTAGAAAACTAGGATAATCCATGGAGTGATGGACTGAAGTCAGAGATAGCAGTATGAATTTATGTTTAGCTTAATATAGATACAGGTGGATAGAGACAGGAACAGGTCGAGTTGTGTGTACACATGGGTGAGCACACAGGGATATATCTCCTAACACTGTCTGCTGAAAGTGCCTAAAAGCAATGATACTCCAGTAGCAGCAAGCACATCCAGAGCCCCTATCTTGGCTTCTAAAGACCACTTTCCAAAAAAAAAGAACCAGGGCTACTTGTAGAAAGAGCGGACTCTAGGGCTATGGCAGGGGAGTACAAAATCAACCTGAAGCATCTTGTAGTACCAGCAAGTCAGGAAGCATTCAAAAAGCAAAAGAATGAAATAATGCCGAAGGGACACGAATCAATCTAAGAGCTTCCAATGGCCAGAGACAGCACGATTTATGCAGCAGTATCAATAATATAGTATTGGATTATAACACAAACTACAAAATAAATAGAAGAATCCTCACTGATATAAATAAGCAATTGAATAAATACATAAATGGTGAAGAAGAAATAAATCTTCCTTCCAAAAGAATCCCAGATATTATTATGTTGATGCTCTCTACTCTAGGAGGTGATTCATTCTTACTACCCTCTCCCTTCACCATTGAGTGCTGCCTAGTCTTACTGACTTGCTTCCAAAATGTAGAGCATGGAAAAGGGAAAAACAGTAATTCTACTGCAATGCTACCTTAAACTAGTGAACTAGATTAATACGATCTTTATTAGTCATATCATTAATATTATGCGCTTCCTGATCTGACATGATGGGGAAAGCACTTCGTCTGAGATTTTTTTTTCCAAACCCAGAACCCCAGTCTAATCAAGGGGGAGAGCATGAGAAAAACCCCAATTCAGAGATGGTCTGCAAAATAGCCAATCACTACTGCCTACAACTCTCTTACAAATGAGAAAAGACTGAAACTATCATAGACCAGAGGAGACTAAGGAGACAAGACAATTATGTAAAACATAGTTTCCTGGACTGGATTCCCTAACAGAGAAAAAAACAATCATGGAAAAACTGATGAGACATGAGTACAATCTAGAAAAAAAAAATCATGGAGGTACTAAGTCATTAAATAGACCCTTTATCAGTAATATGAACCACCATTAATTTAGCCTCGGTGAATTTTAATTTAATGTTATGAACTCTATTATGGAATATTTATCAATGAAAACTCTGTAATTAGTGTTCTTAAAGGACTTCATCAATCACAGTTATTAACCAAAAATACTACAATTTATATTGCTTGCACTAAATGGAATATTTCCACTGGTTCCAAAGGAGAATATTCACCTCGCTCTCAGGTTAGTATCTCATCTCTATTTTTCATTTTCTCTCTCTCTGGGGGTGTTTCTCATTTTCTTTTCATATACCTCTTTTTTTCTCTTTTTCCTGTTGTGTTTGCTCCCTTGGACACTCTATTCTGCCTTATAACTTCATTTTATTTATTAGATGGGTGACTTCCTCTAGAATTATATAAATAGTGTAATCACCAAAGATCTTTCACCCTCTCATTTGTTGCTGTGAATCCACAATCACATTATCGAGGACTGCTGAGCACAACGGATGTTATTATCTGCAGGGAAAGCAAAGAGAACCTTTGAAATCACACAGACCTATTTCTTTGCATTCCGGGCACTTAGAAAGAATGCAAATAAATGGCTGTTTGAAAAATGGAAAAATAAATTCGCCATATGTTTAAATTTGTTCACTAGCCACCTGGTAGAGGAAGTAGAGGAAAGCTTTTCTTACTTGCCTCTTGTCTGCTATGATCTTCTTTGTCCTATTTTTTCCTTCTCTGAAATAAGCACAGAAGTGATTTTGACAAAGCACCTCTGTTTCTCATCTACACTATATAATGCAATACCTGGTACACATGCTTCATACTATGGTTTCCAGACCCCTATCTATTGTTCCTTAGATCTATTCTTAGGGGGACAGAGAGTAAGATTTTCTTTTTTCAACAAGTTGAAAATTTCAACTTGATTGCAGTCTAAAAATATATAAAGAAAGTTAATCTTGATCATCTGGATGACTACTTCATCACCCAGTACTGCCAAAGAGTTCCAGGAACCAAAATTGTTTATCATTATGTTCACAAGTAAAGGCCAGCTATATTAGTACCTGCTGCATGGAGGGCTTTTTATGGAGGTTCAATGGAGAATTGAGTCATCAAATAGCTCTCAGGGTACAAATCTCATCAAACAAAAGAAGGAAGAGCCATTGCGGTCAGGATTTTTTCACGACGCCAGTGACTTCACTGCACAGTTGTTTCTTTCTTTCACTTTTTTTTTTTTTAACAGAAGAGGACAAAAATAGTGAGTAGTAAACCTGTAATAACTGTTTTTAATTTTTCAGTATCGGATTTTGGAGTGCACTATTAAATTGATTATACCATCAAAGTAAAGTGATTTAAAATTAGATCAGTGTTAAAATTGAAAAACTGCATTAGTAAAAATAGCAATGAGACATACGATGGCCCATCATTCTCCATATAAAAAGGATCAATTAAACAAAAATAATGAAACATTCAAATATATCTGCCTATTTTTATCAAAACCAACATCATCTGTTTCGTTTTAGGGAACCATCCTTAGTCTTATTAATATTTTTAGTTTTATTTATTTTATTTTGTGGTTTTTGTTTGCATTTATAATTTATTATGATTTATTTTTTTTAAAGATTTTATTTATTTATTTGACAGAGAGAAATCACAAGTAAGCAGAGAGGCAGGCAGAGAGAGAGGAGGAAGCAGGCTCCCCGCCGAGCAGAAAGCCCGATGTGGGGCTCGAACCCAGGACCTGGGATCATGACCTGAGCCGAAGGCAGCGGCTTAACCCACTGAGCCACCCAGGCGCCCCTAATTTATTATGATTTAACAAGTGAAAGGGTTTCTATTTAGTTTTACGGCTACACAAATTTTAGAAGCATTTCTAGTAATGTGATGATGAGTATAAGATGTTTTAGGACCCTGGGGCAGATTAATAAGCAAGAGTGGTATGAGCAGTGATTTCAGGTGAGAGATGGCATTCAAGAGTAGACAGGGGAGACTGAATTCAACAGAGTAAGAAATAAGAAGCCAGTGACAGAAAATTAAGCCATCATCCTTATATAGAGAGGAATGGAATGGGGAGAGTATAGAGCCAGGGAAGAATGATATTACAGAAATTTGAACACAAGGTGATAAACATCTGGATGGGATAATGACAAAAATAACAGAGAAAAAGATATTTAGGGATTGCACCATAAAGCTATGTGTAATAAAAACAGGATTACTCTGATTTGATCTTTGTGTTTTTGTTTTTGTTTTTTTTTTCTTTTCCACAGAGTAAGGGATGGTCATCCTGGAACCAAAGCAAGACCTCTGTGCAAGAGACCAGGGGCTCGGTGCTAGGTCTGATGCCTACTTAAAGGCATTCACGTAGTCTTTGTGGACTCAGTTATCTTATCTATATGCAAAATGGATTAGCTGGAAGGGTACATTTCAAATGCCATCCCACTCGCCCCCACTATTCGAAACTTTTATTCTAAGATACTGGACATCTTACATAAAACTCAAAAAGTTCAGAGAGATAAAAGCAGCTCAGAAGTTCATAAAAAACGTCTACATACATCTACCATATGATCCAGCTGTTCCACTCTTAGTTATTTGCCCAAGAGAAATGGAAGCATATGTCAGTATAAAGACTTGTATAAGAATTTTATAGCAGCTTTATTTGTAAGATCTCAAAACTGGAGACAACCAAAATGTCCACCAAGAGATGAATAGATAAATAAACTCTGATAGGACCATATAATGGGATACTATTCAGCAATAAAGAGGAATTTTTTCTATCAATACACACTATAACCTGGGTGAATCACATAATACTATGCTTAGTGAAAGAAAGCCACTGCAGGAGAGTACATATTATATGATACAGTTTGTAAAACTCCAGAAAATGCAAAATCTTCTATAGGGACAAAAATCAGATCAGTGTTTGCTTTAGGATGGATAGAGAGAGGTCGAGGGAGAATTATAAAGGGGGCACTAGGAAACTTTGGGGGGGTGATGGATGTATTCACTATCCGGATTGTGGTGATGGTTTCAAGGTTGTATATACACCAAAATTCATCAAATTTTACACTTTAAGTATGTGTAGTTTGTATGTCAACTACATCTCAATAGAGCTGTCTCCCCAAAACAGAGAAATCTTGACAGCTGATGCATGGTAGCTGGCCTAGTTACTTCCAGTTAAGGCATGGTGTTCTTCTGCTGGAGAAAAATAATATTACAGGATATCAACCTCACACAAGGACTACCTCCATCCTTGACTGTGATGAAACAAAATAACAGAACCACCACCTCATATTTCATAATGTTGCCTGAACAGACATACTAACAGAGATATTGGGCAATCACAGAAGGACCAAACACTACCACACCACCTTCTTGGTCAGCATGAATGACGAGTGCTTCTTTGGTGAATACTCTAGCCCCATTCTTTTCCTCCTACTTCTTAGATACAAATTAAGGTACCCAACCTTTGAATTGCCCCAGATTCCTGACAGCAGTCAATTCAAAACAGACCCTTGCTTCCTGAATCTTCCCACAAAAACAAAACACCCTAATACAAGCCTCAATACTTTAATAAGCAACCCACTCCGCCTTGTCCATTTTCTCTTTCAGAGAATCTCCAATGTTTTTCTGTAGTGTGCAGTTCCCTCCCCCCCCACCCCCACTCCTGCCCTTGCTGCAATGATAATAAGCCTTTTTATTAACTAAAACAGTTTCTGGTGATCTTTGGTTGGTGGGCATAGCAGAAAAACTTGACAGCGGAGTTCTCTCAACTGTGGAATGTGGGAAACCTCTCTCCCATGTCTGCCATTCTCACTGCCCCTGAGAAGCACTTTGGAAGCCCTCGAGGCAGAAAATCTCTAAAGATAACTAAAATTCATATTCTCATGGTGTTGATAATTTCGTTCCCCAGAAATAATGACAGTCTTTATTCAGCTTTTTTAATATTCTTTTTTTAAGATTTTATTTATTTATTGAGAGAGAATGAGAGAGAGACACAGAGAGAGAGTGCGCACATGAGCAGGGGGGAGAAGTAGAGGGAGAGGGAGAAACAGACTCCCCAGCTAAGTAGGAAGCTAGATGTGGGGCTTGATGCTGGGAGTCAGGGATCATGACCTGAGTCAAAGGCAGACTCTTAACTGAGTCACCCAGGTGCCCCCTTTATTCAGCTTTTTAATGGAAAGGACCTGGAATGTCCATTTTAACATCAGTTTTAACATCAGTATTGTGTCTATGAATGGTGACCAACACAGTTAACATAGAGGCTGTTATTTATATAGAGAAATCATTTTGACATCTCCTCAAAGGTTTAAACTATGCTTGGTCTGTGGCAGTGGGGAGAGAAATTCCATTTTTGCTGACTTAAAGGAGATTGATCCGTGAATGTGCTTTCCTTAGCTTCCTGCTGATAAATGCTTTTCCCTTGCTATTTTCCTGAGTTATTTCTGTCCCTGGATTCTCATTCTGAATAAGCAGACAGGGAATTGAGATGAAGAACAGACTCAAATAGTTGGGATGTTTTCCAGAGTGCACTGGCCAATGATGGAAAACTGTGATAGGGCAAAGAAAAGTTGCTTCGTGAAAGGTATTTTTAGAACTTTAAATACACCCAAATGTCAAACTTACTTTTTTAAAAGGCAAGCGTATGTATGTATAAACTTCTTTTCCTGTCCTACTAGAATCCTAAAAGAAATTTACTATCTGCTGTCTAATCTGTGTTGACACTTTAAAGAGTTCTAGAAAGGAAATTTTACATCTTTTTTTTTTGTTTAAATATGTACAACAAGTAGCACAGTGATAGAAGCCAAAGACTAAAAGAATCTTGAAACTGTGAAAGCAGCTTTTGATTTGTGGCTACTATTCTTTGCCTTGAGAATAAAGGGGGAGGGGGCACCAACACAGAGAGAACAGAAGAAAAAAATCATTTTCCCATATTATAGTCACATGTCCAAACATGGCAGTTTTGATGCCACCACCTATATTTTGGGACTGGGGCTCAGCTGGGGAAAGATGGTGCCTTAAGGCTGGAAAAACCCTAAAATTTCAATGCATTTAGAACCCCGGGCCTTGTAGTCAGGTGGCTAAGATTCCTACCTTCACAAAGGCACCTGCCAACTATACCAACTTTGGAAAATTCACAAAACCTCTCTAAACCATAATGTCATTTTCTGAAAAATGGGATCTGCTTCAAATGGGGCCTGTCAGAATTGCATAAAATAATGGATACAAAGCTCTTAGCATGGCCCTGCCACACTGTAGGTCCTATATAAAGATTGGCTATTACTATTACCAGTGCCACTATTTGCTGGAAAGAGCTGTAATTATATTCTAGCACTGAGCACTCTTTTTATTTATATCACCATAACACACATATCTGAAAAAGTAAAATATTACGAAGAGTTTATAATTGAACAGCCTGAGCATTTCCTTCCACATGTGATTCTCTCTCCCCAGAGGGAACAACTCAAATCTTCTGGCTGTGATTTTATTTTTTTGTATTTAGTTTCAAATTTCTAAACAACATACAACGCTGCTATGTATTAATTTTTCCATTTTCAAACACTGTATATGAATTCTTGTGGTCAAAACTTAGAAGTTTATATATTCTTACACAACCCCACATTAACTTCACCTTCTGTGCGTCTGCCTACTCTGCTAACAGAGTGATATCCCATTTTTGACAAATTGAATATTCAGTTTGTGTTATCATCACTGAATATGTATTATTCAGAGTTAAACCACTTGTATATGATAATCACATTTCCTTTCTTGTACACCTTTGTGGTGCCTGGAAATTAGTATAATTATCACATTTGTTCCTTTGTTTAGCTTTTTGTTAACCTATCAATAATTCTTTGCACACTCACCGATAAAACTGAAATTCCTCTGAATTCCAGCAAATGTATCAGTTCGTTTCTCCTAAGGGGTAGTGGAAAGGGGCATTATTTGAAGACCTCTCTCTTTTTCATTAAATCCTCACTGTGTGCTTTTCAGGAGTGCTGCATTGCTGTTATCATTAACATGCCCTCTCTCCATAATCCTGACTCGGCTATGCTAGCTCATCTGATACAAAGACCCCATTTTTTTCTCCTTATTGGCTTATTCCCTTGTTTGGTTTAAAAATTTATTTATTTATTTGAGAGAAACAGAAAGAATGTGGGGCAGGGGGCAGAGGGAAAGAGAGAGAAAATCCTCAAGCAGATTCCCCGCCAAACCCAGAGCTCAATCCCTCCACCCTGAGATCATGACCTGAACAGAAATCAAGAGTTGGATGCTTAACTAACTGAGCCACCCAGGCGCCCCATCCCTCATTTGGTTTAGGCACACTTTCCAGGAGCTTTCTTAGAAGGATGCACAGGAACCATTCTGGAGAACTTTGGTGTCCAAATTGGTATTAATTTTATCTTTAATTTTGATTGATAATTTGGCTGAAACTCTAAGAACCAAGCACCCCAACTTAGAAATCACTTTTCCTCAAAATTTCGAGCAAATTGTTCAATGGCTTTTAGTTTCTACTTTTACTCTGGAGAAATCTAAGGCCATTCTGAGCCCAGTCCTTTGTGTTAGCATACAATCTGTTTTTTTTTATTTTTTTCCTCTGAAAGTTTTAAAGGTCGTCTTCAGGCCCATGACACTGAAATTTAATAATGTTATATCTTAAGAGAAGTATTTTTCTAATATAAGCATTTAATGGGATACGTTTCCTGTAAGCATAGCTTTAGCTGTGTCCCATAAATTTTGATACATTGTATTTTCATATTCATTCAAATCAAACTATTTTCTAATTTCTCTGAGACATACTCTTTGATTCCCAGATTATTTAGATATATGTTCTTTAATTTCCAAGCATTTGGAGAAAGTCTTGTTAGCCTTCTGTTATTAATTTTTAATTTAATTCCTATAGACAAAAATCATACCTGGTGGATTTCCATTCTTCGATATTTGTTAAGGTTTGTTTTATGCCCAGGATATGACCTATCTTGGTGAATATTCCATGTGCACTTGAAACAAATGTGTATTATTGTTGAAGGGAGTGTTCTCCAAATGCCAGTGAGATCCAGTTGGTTGATGGTATTAGTCAATACCTTTGCTGATTTTCTGTTGACTACTTCTATTACTGGAGAAGAGTGTTGAAATTTTCAAGTGTAATCATACGTTTTTTGACTTTTTATTTTGGTTCTGTAAATTTTTTTTCATGTATTTTGCAGTTCTGTTTTTAAAGAAGTACACGCTTAGAATTGTGTCTTCTTTGTAAATCTACTATCACTAGATAATCTGTTTCTGGCATCTTCTTTGTGTTAAAGTCTACTTGATCTGATGTTAACATAGTCACTCCAGGTTTTTTTGACTAATGTTTGCATGATTTATTTTTCTTCATCCCTTCATTAACTTTTAATATATTATGTCAGATTTGAAATGAAATTTCTTGTACACAGCATATGGGTCATTTCTTTAAAAACCATTTCTAAAATCTCTTTTAATGAACATGTTTAGATCATTTACATTTTATCAAATTATCAGTATGTTTGGACTTAGGTTTACTATTTTATAATTTTTTTTTTGTTTATTCCTCTGTTCCCTCTTTAACTGCCTGCCTTTTTTTTTCTTTTCTTTCTTTTTTTTTTTTAGTTATTTGACCAATTTTTAGTATTCCATTGCAATGTATTGATTGTGATTTTGACTACATCACTTTATATAATTTGTTTCATGGCTGCTCTGGGGACTACAATATATAACTTTTCACAATCTACTCAGAATCAATGTTTTAGAACTTTAATAGGAATATAGAAACCATATGTCCATGTAGATCCCTTTATCCTCCTCCCTGGATACTACAATATATATATTACAACTACCTACATTGAATTCTCCATCAGTCAGTGTTATAGTTTTTGCTTCCAGCCATTAAATACGTGGCAAAGAACTCAACAGGACATAGTCTACTGTATTTAGCCAAATATTTGCCATTTGTGTTGCTCTTCCACCATTCCAGATGTTCCAAGTTTCCCTCCATTTTGTCTGTAGAATTTCCTTTAAAAATGAATTCTGGGTAGATCTGTATACATTCTCTTAATTTTCCTTCATCGATTTTAATTTCATTCTTGTTCCTATAGGGTATTTTACTGGATGCAGAATTCCAGGTTGGCAGCTATTTTTTTCAGTGCTTAAAAAATGTTGTGCCACTTCTTCCTTCAGTGGTTTCAGATGAGAAATCCACAGGTACTTGCATTATTATTCTGGTATAGATAATGTGTCCTTTTCCTCTGGCTGTTTTCCTTTTTTTTTTTTTTCCTGGAAGATTTTTTTTTTTCCTTGTCTTTGGTTTTCATCACTTTCATTATGCTGTCTGGGCATGGATTTCATTGGGTTTATTCTACTTTAGGTTCACTCAGCTTCTTGAATATTCAGTCTTTGGAAATTCTCAGTCATCATGTATTTTAAGAATTTTTTTTCAGTATCTCACTCTTCCTCTTTTCCTTCTGGGACTTCAGTGACACTGAAGTTGTTGTTTGTCTTGTTGTTGTCCCTCCACCCCCAGTCCCTATGGCTCTATTAGCTATTTTCTATCTTTTTTCTCTCTACTGTCTAGATTAGTTAACTTCTATTGGTCTAGCTTCACGTTTGTGACTCTTTGCTCTGTCATTTTCAGTCTCCTATTGAGTCTACCCAGTGAGGTTTTTGGTTTGCTCATTTCAGTTATATTTTTCCACTCTAAATTTCCATTTTGTTATTTATATCTTCTTTGTCTTTGCTGATAACTCATATTTTAACTTTTGGTTCAATAGTGTCCATGATTACTCATCCAAACATTTTTAGGAATAGATTCTTTAAAGTCTTTGTCAAATCATTCCAAAATTTATGTCACCTCAATATTGGCATCTGTTGATTGTATTTTCCCACATGAATTGAGATTTTTCTGATTCTTTGTATGTCACATAAGTTTGGAATGTACCCTGGCCATTTTGAATATTAGATCATGAGCCTCTGGTTTTGTTTATATTCTATGGAGAATATATATATATATATATGTTTTAGCAGGCACTTGACCTGCTTAAATTGAAGCTGCAACTTCCAAACCATCTTCCATGGACTCTGGTTTCAGATCAGTTCAGTTTCCAAAGACTTGACAATGCTATTCAGATGTGTCCTGTATGTGTACCACCCAGTGGTCAGTCTGGGATGTGCACAGAGGTCTATCTGTTAGCTCCATTCTCAATGTTTTTGGCATACTAACTGTAATGAGATCCATTCATGCACAATGAGCACTGGATGAGCGTGAAGTTTCTAAACAGTTTTATAGGGCTGTTTCAGTATCTTGGGAGATATCAGCTTCATCTGGAAGCTGAGTGACAGAGGGATTGAGGAAGAGATGTTTTACATTTATTAACAAACACATCAATAGAAAAAAAATACTAGGTGAATTATATGAACAGAAAATTTACAGAACAGTAAAAACTGACATAAATGAATAGATGTTCAACTTCACATCAAAGAATGTGCATATGATCATAATGAGATACCATTCACTCCAGTATGATTGAAAAAAATTAAAAGTCTGACAATATCAAAGGTTAATATCAATATAGAACAACAGAGACTGGTGGAAGTGTCATTACACCATTACTTGTGGAAAATAACTTGGTAGTAACTAGTAAAATTGAAAACAAACACACATGATGATGCAGCCTTAGTTATTTGCCCCAGGGAGAGTTTAGCTCATATCTAAAAGGAGACATGTACAAAATGTTCTTAGCACAAATATTTGTAATAAACAAAAAAATAGGAACAACCTAAATGCTAACTGAAAAAAACAAAGTATGTTCTATGTATATAATAGAATACTATACAGCAATGAGAATAAATGAATTGGAACTACACATTTCAACATGAAAGACTAAAACAAGTAAAATACAAATGAGAAAAGGAAAGTAAATTTCACAAGTATAAATACAACATACAGTCTTCTTGTGAAATCTTTTTCATCAAGTTTCAAAATAGGTAAGGAATACTATATATTATTACTATTTATTACTTATATATATACGTAAATTACTAATATAGAGCTATAACTACCTATATGTATATAAAGAAGGAAGGTTGTATTTATATATATATATATATATATATATATATCAACTGTATTAGTAATGTTTAATTTCTTAGGTTGAATGGTGAGTACACTGTCATTGGTTTCATTACCCTTTATACATTAAAAAAATTGTGGCAAAGGCATAGAGCATGAAATTTGCATGTGCCTTACCATTTCAGTGAATCTGTTTGTAGGCAAGGACCAACCAAGGCAGCTCCCAGCCATCATTTACCCTGGCCCCTCCTACCCTTTCTTTCCACCATGTATATTATAGCCATCCAGACTGGCATTCCAGGGATTATTCAAATAGATCTTAGATTTCCCCACATGTCTGCCTTTTCTAGGATTTTCCCTCTGTCTAGAATGTCTCTCCCTATTCATATGCCAGAATATTTCTTTTTATTCAAGATATACCTCAGTCTCTCTACAAGAAGCTGTCCCCAACACAAGCGGGTTCTGGAGCCACCTTGTACCAGCTTGCAAAAACCAACTGTTATATTTTCAGAAATGTTTGAGTTGATTGACATCATATTGACAGCTTGAAATTGGCCATTGTGAAAATATGGGTACCATGAAAATTGGTAAAAGGTACCAATCAGAGCTTTATCCCTAGAGGGTCAGTTGCTAGGTATTTACCAGTATACCACTGCCAACGTCTCCTAACAGAACTTATTCTTCTTTCCCCTAGATTCTCTTGGCCTTCTGGAGCACTCTTTACTGTTTACCTTACATTTTAGTTTTTAGTGAATGCATCTGTCTTTCTCATGTCATTGTTAGCTACTCTAGGGCAGAGAAGAATCACATTCACCCTTATATCTCCCACAACACCTAGCAGAGTCTTTTCAGTATGACAGGTCCTCATTAATTTGATGAGTTGAATGTTCAAAAAGAAAGAGGTTCAAATTTCCCCCTATCCAATCAAGAGTGAATTAGGGATGCACACTGTTCCCACAGGAGGTCTGGCAAATCATATGGCAATGAGTAGAGTTAGATGATACACTTAACAGGGAAGGGGGAAGACAATTTTTAAAAATAATATGGCATATAATACTCCCACTATTTACACTTTTCCTTAATCTTAAAAATCATTGAATTTCAATTATCAGGGGAACACCTCTTTATTTTTATAAAATGTACTTTTCCACTTTTACAGATCAAATATAAGACTTAGATCCTTTTTAATGTTTCACAGTTTGAAACAACAAAAATTGCTAACATTTTACAAAGTTGCCTGAAAGAAATAAAGCTTTAAAAAAAATAAAACAAAATAATTATAACTGAGGGAGTCTGAAGACAAAAACATGTGATAATTACTTTCTTACACAGCAGTATATCAGGTTATATACCTCAAAAAGAAAAAAAAAACAACTATCTCACTAAATATAACTTAAAAACCCATTTCATGAAACATCTAATTATTTTTCATATATCAACAAGCTTTCAAATTAGTAACCATCACTGAGTTTAAATTAAAGCAGAAAATCAGAGAGGTGAAGGAAACTTTAATCTAGCTTTGATCTTGAGAACGTTTGCCAAACCAGGTGAACTTGAGCTTCAGATGTCCTGGCCTCATGGGCATGGGGACTAGGATACAAAGCTCTGAGCCTACCCAGAAAGTCTAACAGAAGACCACTCTTTTGCCTATATACATGCATAATTCTGGAACTCAATACACTACACCTTCAAATTAAAAGTGAATTAGACACTTCTTCCTATAAGGAAATGAAAAGAAAATATTTATATTAAAATTTTGGTAATGAATGGAGGGGGGGAAATCTCCCTTGAGAATATACATAGCAACAGATTATTTCTCATGTAGATTGCAGCTGGAGTTCACACACTTGGGGTGATCCGATAAAACCTAAGGAGATGTAGTTAAAGTGGTCCTGGTCTAAACATGCCCCAGGTACTAGACAGAATGCAAATCTTCTTTGAACAAACTGAGTTTCTACCCTTACGTCAAAGGATTCTCTTAGATCAAGTTCCCAAAAATATGAATTCATTGTCGAAAGGAGGAAAACATCAAATATGGTGGGTGCAAAGCAGCAAAAATAATAGAGCACAGAATCAGACCCAGAATGATGCAGATACTGACTTATTAGAAACACTGTAGGTTTTCTAAATAGGTTCAATATGTTTAAAGATATAAAAGAAGGAGATAAAATATGTATAAAGAATAATACACCTGCAAAGAATCAAGTGGATTCGAAAAATTCAAAGCATTTCAAAGTGGCAGAAATACAATGGAAAATTTAAAACTCAACAAACGGGTTTAGCACCAGACTAGAAATATCTGACAAGAAAACTATGAACTAGAATACAGATGTGATGAAATTATTAATATCTTATTAAAACTAAACCAGGAAGAAATTGAAAAGCTAAACAGTCCTATAAGTAGCCAAAATTTTTACCACAACCTTTTGGTCTGCATTAACTTCTTTACAAAAATCAATTTCAAACACATATATAATAGACTTTTTTAAAAATTTACCATGTACTAGAATATAAAGCAAATCTCAATAAATTTGAAAAGATCTCATAGACTGTCTTCTCTGACCACAAAACAATTAAGTTAGAAATCAATGTCATAAAGATAATTTTTAAAATCTAAGCATTATAGACAAGAAATAAACAACTAAATATCACACAGGTCAAAGAAGAAATATTAATAGAAATCAGAAAATATTTATACCTGAATTATAATGACAGAACTTTATGTAAAATTACATGGGACACCACCACAACAGAACATTCAGGGAGATTCTAAGCCTTACATACTGAAATTGATCTCCATTTGCAATGAAATTTCCAATCAAATGTCAAAATGATTTTTTTTATTAACATATAATGTATTATTAGCCCCAGGGTACAGGTCTGTGAATCGCCAGGTTTACACACTTCACAGCACTCACCATAGCACATATCTTGCCCAATGTCCATAACCCAATGACCCTCTCCCTATCCCCCTCCCCCCCAGCAGCCCTCAGTTTGTTTTGTGAGATTAAGAGTCTCTTACGGGGGCGCCTGGGTGGCTCAGTGGGTTAAGCTGCTGCCTTCAGCTCAGGTCATGATCTCGGGGTCCTGGGATCGAGCCCCGCATCGGGCTCTCTGCTCAGCGGGGAGCCTGCTTCCTCCTCTCTCTCTGCCTGCCTCTCTGCCTGCTTGTGATCTCTGTCTGTCAAATAAATAAATAAAATCTTTAAAAAAAAAAAAAAAGAGTCTCTTACGGTTTGTCTCCCTTCCAATCCCATCTTGTTTCATTTATTCCTTTCCTACCCCCCCCAAACTCCCACGTTGCTTTTCAACTTCCTCATATCAGGGAGATCATATGATAATTGTCTTTCTCAGATTGACTTATTTCGCTATGCATAATACTCTCTACTTCCATCCACATCATTGCAAATGGCAAGATTTCATTTCTTTTGATGGCTGCATAGTATCCATTGTATATATCTACCACATCTTCTTTATCCATTCATCTGTTGATGGACATCTAGGTTCTTTCCATAGTTTGGCTATTGTAGACATTATTGCTATAAACATTCGGGTGCACATGCCCCTTCAGATCACTACGTTTGTATCTTTAGGGTAAATACCCAGTAGTGCAATTGCTGGGTCATAGGGTAGCTCTATTTTCAACTTTTTGAGGAACCTCCATGCTGCTTTCCAGAGGGGTTGCACCAGCTTGCATTCCTACCAACAGTGTCAGAGGGTTCCCCTTTCTCTGCATCCTCACCAGCATCTGTCATTCCCTGACTTGTTAATTTTTTAGCCATTCTGACTGGTGTGAGGTGGTATCTCATTGTGGTTTCAATTTGTATTTCCCTGATGCTGAGTAATGTGGAGCACTTTTTCATGTGTCTGTTAGCCATCTGGATTTCTTCTTTGCAGAAATGTCTGTTCATGTCCTCTGCCCATTTCTTGATTGGACTATTTGTTCTTTGGGTGTTGAGTTCAATAAGTTCTTTAAAGATTTTGGATACTAGCCCTTTATCTGATATGTTGTTTGCAAATACCTTCTCCCATTCTGTCAGTTGTCTTTGGTCTTTTGGTTTTGTTAACTGTTTCCTTTGCTGTGCAAAAGCTTTTCATCTTGACTAAGTCCCAATAGTCTTGATGAAGTCCCAATAGTTCATTTTTGCCCTTGCTTCCCTTGCCTTTGGTGATATTCCTAGGAAGAAGTTGCTGTGGCTAAGGTCGAAGAAGTTGCTGCCTGTGTTCTCCTCAAGGATTTTGATGGATTCCTTTCTCACACTGAGATCCTTCATCCATCAAAATGATTTTTTTAATAATCTTGACAAACTTATCCTGAAACATATGTAGAATATCATATTACTAAGCATATCCAAGGATTAATAAGTTGAGAGCCTTGCCTTATCTGAAATCAAGAGTTATTATGAAGCGATATTAATAAGACAACAAAGTATTGGCCTAGAGATAGCCAAATTGACCAATGGATGAAAACAGAGGTCCCAGAATCCATCTAATGTATATATGAAAGCCTGGTATATGACAAAGCTTGTACTGAAAATCTGTGGAGAAAGCAGAGATAGTTCAATAAATGGCAATGTGACATTTGACTATCTAAATGGAAAAAAATTATAAAGGGTTTTTGTTTCATAGCAAACAAACATAACAATCAATTAAGCAGGGTTTAAGACTTAACCGTTGTCTTTTTTTTTTAAAGATTTACTTATTTGAGAGAGAGTGCTGAGAAGGGCAGAGGGAGATAATCTTCAAGCAGACGCCCCACTGAGCATGGAGCCAGACATGGGGCTTGATTTCATGACCCATGAGATTGTGAAACCAAGATCCAGACACTCAACTGACTGCACCGCCCAGGTGCCCCAGGACTTAGCTTCAAATAGTGACTAATAATACTTTTAGAAGAAAATATAAAGATATTGTATTTTTTAGCACTGTTAAGGAGAAAATTTCTTAAAGACACAAAAATATAAATAATAAAGATAAATATCGATAAATTTGACTGTTATGTTTGAGACCTTATAAAGAAAGTTCAAAATAATGAAAAGTCAAAAATGGGGAGAAGATTTTTGAGATATATTAAATATAAGTGACCCAGAATTCATATCTAGACTATATAAAGAACTCTTTCTTACAAATCACTAATGAAAAGACAAATATCCCAATTTTAAAAGAGAGAGAAAGAAAAATCTTAAAGACACACTTCACAGAAGAGGAAATATAAGTAACAATTAATTACATGAAGTAGCAATTTTTATTAGTAACCAGAGGAAAACTAATTCAAACTACAAAAAGATAAATACCATGAAATACTGGCCAGCTGTAAAAAATCAGAAATATGGACAATATCATACACTGACTGGTGTTGGGGGGATGTAATAGATCTTTTTCAATTACTTTAGAAATAAATTTATCAAGTTTTTGGAAAGGTAAAATGTGCATTCCCTGTGGGCCAGAAATCGATGACTTTAAGTGTGTGTTCTAGAGAAATTAGACATGCCCATCTTAGGATGCATTTACAAAAATTTTCATGTTTGTACTGAGCGTGGTTGATAATTTCATAAAACTGGAACCCTTCTCCCCACATGGAGATCAACAGTAGGATGGAGAAATAACCTTGTGGCATACCCATGCTACGGAACAGTGCTTAGCAGTAGAAACAGATGAAATGCAGTTGCAGGAAATAGTGTGTATGAATCTCTGAAACATACTCTCTGCCAAAAAAAAAAAAAAGGTGGAAAAGAACATGTACAGATAGTATGTTCAAAGCATAAAGTTTAGGGAAAAAACATGGAAAATTTAATGATTTTATTTTTAGGAATATAAATGCATGCGGTAAATGATTAAAAAAAAATCAAGGAGATGGGCAAAATGGATGAAGGGGAGTGGGAAGAGCAGGCTTCCAGTTAGGGAATGAGTAAGTCAGGGGATGAAATGTGTAGCATAGAGAATAGAGTCAGTGATATTGTAAGAGCGCTGTATGGTGACACATAGTAGCCATAATGTATGCACTTGTTAATCACTATGTTGTACACCCGAAACTAACAGACCATCATGTGTCAACTATATTTCAATTAAAAAAAAATCAAGGAGTTGCCTCCAAAGGAGGAGGCAATGGGCTGAGATCAGAATGAATCTCATAGAGGGTCTCATACATATTATCCTTCTTCTGAAACTGGTTGAAGGGGGTACATGGGTGTTCCTTATATTATTATTTTGCCTTATACATATTTTATAAATATTCTTCTATAACCACTCAATCTTTACTAAGAACAGTTTTGCAACACAGAGGGCATGAGCAGGGGCATGCATTTCTGTTGTTTATCAAAGCAAATTGCTGAAGCCTATCTTGGAGGTAGAGTGTGGAGTATGACTTGGGTATGTGACAACAAGTTCTCCTCAGTGGGTTGTGCTAAGGTTTAAAGGTTGAGAATAATATCTTTATTCAAGCGTTACTTTTCCTGTATTTTAGAAAATGCAAAAAGCCACAAGGTAGGTAATTTCTGGATGCTTATTAATAAAGTGAAAATGACTTAAAGAAATCAGCATATATTCAATCGTAATTTTTGTTTCTCGAATCATAGATCAATAGACAGTAACTAGAATTTGGTATGTTACTAAGGCCTCACAGCTTTGCAGAAGAAAGTGCTGAAGGTCTAAAGAGAGAACAGCATTTTTTGGTCAAAAATGTATGAAATGGTTCTCCTCCTCAAACACCTATTTTTCTCTCATTTCAGTCATTTATTCTTATTGTTACTGAATTTCTCATTTTTCTTGTAATCTAACACAAGTTAATATGCTCCTGAAAAAAATGTCGAGAAAGAAACCAATATGCCTGAATGCTGACAGTATTAAAATCAGTAAGAAAAATAGGAATATATGGATTTGATTTGAATAATTAGTATTTACAAATCCCCTTCTCTATTTTTATACTGTGCCTTGATATGAAATTCAATTCTTTACTGCCAAAACTGGCTGTAGAGAGGGAAAAAAATGTATGTTAAATTCATTCCAAATATTGAGACAGAGTAGTTATTACTTCTGCCAAATTGAGGTATAATCCGAAGGTTTGGGTTCTTAAATATTAACACATTCTTAAAGTACATATTGAAATATCGCATATACTCTATTCGGATTCTGAATCAATATTGACAATTTCAAGTATTTATCAGGTTGACGAATACTCAGGAAAATAAAGAATAGTTGATGTAAATAAAAACAAAGCAATTCTACTACAAAGGATGGGGGGTGATGTTTACTGGGAGCAAATAGGGGAAATTCTCCACCTGGAGAGGAATCTACTGGAAATTGAGACTTTACAAATTCATTTGTAGGTTTAATTGAGTTGTGTGGCTACAGCAACAGGCCCTCGTCAAAAATATTTAGTGAATGGCTATATATAATCACCTACTTCTGCCCAACAGGAGAAGGGAGGAGAGAAAAATATTATTATTTTTTTAAACTCAGGGAAGAATGGAAAACCCCCGAACTAGTCTCAGGGAAGTGATATTAGACTTACCTGAGACTCCAGCGCGACACTGATGTCTCTTTTCAAAGGCTCAATCCCAGGCTGCTAAGAACAGGAAAAAAGTGGCACCAGCTCTGGGTCTTGCTATTTTCATGTGGCATCTCTACTCCGTACTGGCTCTGTTGTCCATGGTCCATGGCTCCCTGCCACTGTGATAGGCCTGTGTAGTGTCCCATCCACACCACTTGTAAGCACTGGGAGCAAAATAAGAGACACTAGCCACTCTGAAAGAAAAAAAAAAAAAGCTGACTAGGTATTTTGTTTTCCTAATAACTGTGTTTCCCATAGCTGCCTTAGAAGTTACAAACGAAGAAAATGCAAATGACGCTGCTGGGAAAAGGCACAATTTCCTGACCCTGAGGTGGCCTTAGTCTCAACTAACCCCATTAAACTTCGGCAGCCATGCTGGACCACGGCTGTTATCACCTCCTGTATAGATTGGGAAGCACTACAACTTGAGGGAATTGCTCAAGTGTATCCCGCTAGCACTCACAGGTGTCCCAAACACTGCCGGATCATTACCAAATGGGGGCAGGGGGTGGCTGTCAGACAAAGATTGTTAACTAATAGCAAAACAGTGATATTTCCTCAGAGTAAGATGCTGCAGAGAAGCAGTGACGCCTCATATAATAAAACTGGCTACTACTTCCTGTATATTTACTGGGTATTGTCGAGCCTTGGGCTTACTGAATTACATACAATATCTCAGTTGATTCTTAATAGAATCCCGCAAGGTAGGTAAGTTATCAATATCACGCAGATGACAAGAAAACAGTCAGAGAGAGCAAGTGGCCGAAGGGCAGCCATCTACCTTTGAGCAGATGGAGGTGTGCTTACAACCCCTGTCCCTAACCTACATTTGTGCTGCTAAGCACATGTTTTTTTCTTAGATTGTTGACTGCAGGAGAATTAAAACATCAAAGTTTTCCAAAGATGCTTTTACCCCTTCCCCTTTTACAAAAGACCCAAGGAACATACATTTTGCAGCTCCAGTGTTATTTGCCTGGTGGCCTTACTTTGGGAGATTGCAGGAGAAAGCTTTCCTTTACTCCTTGGTCCTGCCATGGGCTGCAGAGCTGGGCTTCAAGGACCAAGCAGTCTGCATCACTGTGCCCTCTGTCCCCCAGGCTCCCAATACTCCACTCTTTCAAATACTATAGCTTAAGGTACTTGGGATGCACAGAGGAATTGGACGAAAATGACAATGGGTTTTCCACAGCAGTTCCTCGCAGTTTAGTTATCCATAGCTGCATAATACATTTAGTTGCATTAAAAAACCAACAGCTGGGGGCACCTGGGTGGCTTCAGTCAGTCAGGCATGTGCCTTTGGCTCAGGTCATGGTCCCGGGGTCCTGGCATTGAGCCCCACGTTGGGCTTCCTGCTCAGCGGGGAATCTGCTAGTCCCTCTCCCTCTGCTGCTCTCCCTGCTGCATTTCTCTCTCTCTCAAATAAATCAATTTAAAAAAACCCAATAGCTATTTTATTATTACCATTCTTATCTTTCACATACATCTTGGGGACTGACTGGGCTCAGCTGGGTGGCTCTCACTTGGGGTGTTTCTTGTGGTTACAGTCGGATGGTGGCTGGAGCTAGAGTTATCTGGAAGACTTCCTTACTTGGATTTCTGCCTGTTGATGCTTGCTGTTAGCTGAGACCTCCTTTGGGGCTGTCAGCCATGTGTCTACATGTGGCATCTCTGTGTGGCCTGAGCTTTCTCAAAGTGTGGCACCTGGTTTTTCAATAAGCACTTACCCTACCATTTATTCTCGTAGTAAACGTTATATGGGATCGATGGACCAGAGTCCATAGTTCAATCACCTCATTTATTTCCTTATTTCCGATGTTTATTTTTATCTTGTGAGGAAAATAAAACACAAAAGTTCAACAAGAGACTCCAATCAGAAATCACTTATCAGTATTTATATTTGATGAGGCACACAATCACACTGAAAATTTGGCCTTACATCAACTACAAATCATACGCCATCCATGGGCTTCATACTGTATAGTCTATTGGTCCCCTTCCCATTAACTGACTCCTGTAACTCAGTAAGTTTAAATTCCATCATCCCTATAAAATTTTTGAAGCATTAGTTCAAATTCTAGACTTGTGGGTCACATGAGCCCTGCACTATATCATTCCCAAGAACAGGACCTAGGAAGGACCATTGTGACAGAGCAACTAGCATATGTTCTTGTCCTCCTATACACAGCTATACTAATCTCACAGTACCTTTTGAGGTTAGGTAGAATCCACATGACCAAGTTCTATGACCAGTGAAAAATGTGCAGAGTGAAGCAGGCTACTTCCAGGCTGGGCCATAGAACTCCCTATCTATCCCACCCAAAAGTTAAGAACTCTAGGTTAGGTCTGGATTTTTGGACACTGAGTAGTAAAAAATTAGCCTTACTCAGCCATTGCCTTCAGCTCCTAGGAGGTGAGCTCCTGGAATGTCTTGCATGATGAAAAGTGTCTTTGTTCATTGGGGGGCCTCAAGTCACTCTAGATCATCTAACAACATGGCTGAAGGTAGGGATTTTGGATATGTAGTATCAGCTTGACCTCCAGACAGGCTGGACACTAAAAGCTAGCCATGTGTCAGGAGTCAACAAATTGATTTAGCTTCAATAAAACCTCTAGACAGCAGGGCTTGGGTGAGTGTCCTTGCTTGGCAATATTTTGTGTGTATCGTCACACACTGTTGCCAAGAAAAATTAATGCTGTTTATGACTCCACTGGGAGAAGACAACTGGAAGCTTCAGACTTGGAACTTTCCTGGGCTTTGCTCCTTGTGTTTCTTCCCTTGGCTGATTGTAACTTCTACCCTTTAACAGTAAAACGCTGTAACTGTGAGTATAGTGGCTTTCAATAAGTTCTTTCAGTCCTTCTAGTAAATTATTGAACCTGAGGTGTTCTTGGGGACCCCAAATGTGAAATTAGTGTCAGATGTAAAGGTGGTCTTCAGGATCCCTAAACTCTACAAACACCAAGCCAAATGTCTACAGACTAAACATGTCTAATCATGGATAATGTTCCATAAATGGGAATAATTCCTGGCAAATTCTGATTAACTACAGGGTCACTTCTTAGGGTGCTGCTTTCCTAAAAATTCCTTGCCTTCTCTCCTACCAAGTCTTCACAGCAAAATGTCTACAGTCTCATAGAAACACCGTGAAACTAGCTTTCAGATGAAATAATGACTCAAAGTTCTGTTTCTCAATGGTTTTCACCTTGTAATTGGAGATGGGTTCCTACAAAGAAAAACAGCCTCAGGATACAATGAAATTATACCTAATTGTGCAGCCAGAGATAAAAGTATTATGATAGGTATTAGCTAATAGTGTTGTATTTGCCATCCTATACTTTCTTCATTTTAATACTTAACAAAAAAAACCATGGAGAAGTCTGTAAGTTTGCAACAGCACTAGAAATTCAGGACTCCCAGCCTCTAGAAGTGATTTCTGTTTAACAAAAGCAACAGTTTGAGAAATTCAGTGTGTTCATCAGGCTTAAATCAAAAACAAAGAAACATTGCTAGGTTTTCCAAAAGGAGAGATGAAAAGGGGATTGGCTATGTAGTTGATGGAAAAACAGAGAAGCAAAACACAGGAGTAAGGCAACTTGGCAGCTGGCAATAGCAAGAAGCTGTTCCCATTCTTAGGAAAGGGCCATCAGGGGCACCTGGGTGGCTCAGTGGGTTAAGCCTCTGCCTTCAGCTCAGGTCATGATTCCAGGGTCCTGGGATCGAGCCCCACATTGGGCTCTCTGCTCAGCAGGGAGCCTGCTTCCTCCTCTTGCTCTCTGCCTGCCTCTCTTCCTACTTGTGATCTCTGTCAAATAAATAAATAAAATCTTTAAAAAGAAAAAAAGAAAGGGCCATCAGGTGAGGGCTAGAATCAGAAAGGGATCTGCAAGGTGAAAGTGGATGGAGTTGCCTACTGAAAGCTGGGGCTCTGAAGAGGCTGCCCCTGCCAGAGGCAATGACGAAGGCAGAGAGAAAGACAGACAGACTGACAGGAAAAGAACTGCATGGCTTCTCATTCCCTCCCATATACTCCAATCTGCCATCAGTACCTCTCTTTGGCAGAACCCAGCCAGAAGCCAGCCAGCATGGAAATGTAGGAAACCCAGCCTGTAAGGGCCTGCCCCCCGTAATATAGAGCAGAGCAAGGGAAGATGAGGAACCAGAGCTTAAAGAAAATAGTCAAAGGACCAGAATACTACTGGAGGCTCGGGCACACACTAACTTGTGGATCTGAACACTAAAAATATAAAGGAGAAAGAGAAAACATCTGCCAGTTGCTACTAGGCCCCAGCCTATCTCAGAGACATGGAACCACCCTGAACCAGGAAACAAGGTAGCAGCCAATATGGGTGTGTACACAAGCTGGCTCACACCATTGTTCCAACCCCATATAGTGCCTCTTTAAGGAGAAAATAGTCTTTCGAAGAATTTAAGTCTCTAGAAATGGAACATAACCATTGCTCAAATACTAAGATGGTAAATTGTCTTCTGAACTCTTAAGCTGGAAAAGATGCAACAGGGTTAAGCATGGGGGTTTTTACATCTATGGGGTTTTACATGACATTTTAGTGAAATACACAAATTAAATAAATAAATACACACATTAAAAAAAGAAACACAAAATCCTAAAGTGCTTCTACTTATCCAGGAATCAATCCATCTTTATAATGTTAATTCAAAAGGAGCAGGAGAAGAATCCCTTCTTGGTTAGGAGAGGTGCAATGGATTAATAGTTGCAGGATCTCAGATATTTGTTAGGAGCTATGTATACCAGTTGTCACTCAGCTAGCTATCACAAAAGATGCTTTTAGCACTCTTTTGGACAGGAGAGCAAATAAGGAGAATTGACACTGAGCCTAAACTGAACCTCACCATTTAGCGACAAGTGAAAATTAATCAAATTAAAAAGTGAGTCCTAAAAAAAAAGATTTTATTATATCAGGGAAGGGAAATACTAGCCTGAAGGTGCAGGAGATAAGCACACTTTCTTGAACATGTGCTACATGTTATAAAGGCAACTTTTATAAGTAGAGCATTAGCTGTTCTCAAGAAAAAGAAATAAAGTATAGACTGTAACTAGAAGGAAAATGGTGAAATCAGCTGAGATGACAAAAGACTGCATGAGATACAGGCTCAGATGGAGAGGGACATAGCTGAGTGAGAGAAAGACATCAAGAGATATAGAAATGTAATAATGAAATTTAAATTCACAGCCCAATGAAGAAAGAACAGATTTAACACTGCAGGAAAGTAAATCAGCGATGAGAACAGATTTGCAAAGCATTCACTAAAGATAGAAAAAATAGACAAAAGATGATATCAAAGAAAGAGCAGGTAGATATGAAGACAAGAGCATGGAATCTTACATTCACAAAGAAAATCAGTGTTCCTGAAGAAGAAACAAAAGAAGTAGTGCAGTAATTGGTGGTACAACAGAAGAAAAACAGTTTTCAATTGCAGAGTACAAAGTATGATTAATGAATAGACACACTCATGTCTGACAAATTCTGGTGCAAGCTTTGAATTTTGAGAAAAAAAGGAAAAATGTGTCTGGATGGACAAAACAGGCTACCTAGAAAAAAATAAGAATCTGATCAGCCTCATTTTTCTCCCTGCACCATTAAATTCCAGAAAGCAGGTAACAGCATCCATGTAATTTTGAGGGGAAGAAGTTGGGGAGTTAAAAATTCTACTTCAGGGTAGGGGGAGATTGGCAAAATGGGTGAAGGGAGTGGGAGATACAGGCTTCCAGTCACGGAATGAATAAATCATGGGAATAAAAGGCACAGCATACGGAATACAGCCAATGATAATGTAAAAGGGTTGTATGATGACAGATGGTAGCTACACTTGTGGTAAGCATGACATAATGTATACAGAAGTTGAATCACCATGTTGTACACCTGCAACTAATGTAACATGTGTCAACTATACTGAAATAATTTTTTTTTAAATAGATAGTCTTTTGGGTCTGGCAGAGCATGTGACTCCTGATATTGGGGCTGTAAGTTCAAGCACTACATCAGATGTACAGATTACTTAAAAATAAAATCTTTTTAAAAA
The DNA here is from genome assembly GCF_902655055.1 of Lutra lutra. NCBI lineage: Eukaryota > Metazoa > Chordata > Mammalia > Carnivora > Mustelidae > Lutra > Lutra lutra. The sequence goes on along the minus strand of NC_062296.1, from coordinate 61,678,026 downwards.
TAGACAGTCTTTGAACTCAGAGAAATTTTTAAAAATTATATCTCAGGTAAAGTTGCTATTTGTAGTAGATGCTGTGAATCTTCCACTTCGGGAAAAGACATACTCATTCTCCCAGTTGCCAGGAGTGTTGGCTGCTGAGGGCTCATAGCTGATTCCCTCCCTACAAATTGTCTTCAGCAGATGGGAAGCCAAGATTATACTCCTCCAGAAAGCAGATCACATACAATCAGTGGTCCAGTTGGAAGTACAAAGGTCTAGCCCCCTTGCTCCAAAATTTGGGGCAACTCTGAAGAACCATCCCATCTCCAGAGCTTTCCTTAGATTTGGCTGAAACCTCTGTTGCAACTGCCTTGACAGTCCTTCCCCTCCCTGCCCATCCTGCTTCACTCACTCCCTTATAATTGTTATTCCCAAGCTCACTCCCCAGTCAACCTCCAGCATGTACATCTTCATCTCAGAGTCTATTTCTAGGGAACCTGCATTAAGACAATATCCATTTAGCAAAATGGAAAGACCTAGTTGAGTACCAATCAAGGGGTGAAAATAGGTAACTTATGAAAGAAAAGTCGTGGTATAATATTCTGAATTTAAGCACTGAAACTCCCTAATCATACAGTTATTGTTGGAAGTAGGCTTACAAAAGGGAATGAAAGTATATAAGATAATTTTTGAAAGAGATGAGATATAAGTTAACTATATATTTAGTAACAATTGTCTGGCTCTAACATTCCAGATTACATGTTCTAAGATTAGGAATTACAGAAGGAAGAGCTAGGGAAACAAAGGAGTTCTGCATTTCTTATTTTACACAAGCAGCAGTTAAGGTTGAAGGAGTTAGAGGATACTATATATGGCCTGAATTGAGTAAGTAGATAACGACAAGACCGGTCTGAATTGAGTAAGTAAATAACCACAAGACTACTATAAACTCCAATATGATTCAGACACACTTAGAAGTACAAAATTACACAAACTAAAACATCCAGTGCTATTGAAGATGATGAAACACAATTATTATCATACACTATTAGGAGAGACATATATCGATAGAGACTTTCTGGAGATATCTAATTTTTGCTTCCAGTTGTGTGGAAATCTTCCTATGTAAATACTTACTCTGAACTATAAAGATGCATGTAAAATTATTGGAGCATTTTTATCCAAGTGAAAAATTGGAAATAACCTAAAACTTATCAGTATGAAAGTTAGAAATTAAATTATTATTTATACAATGGTATATTGTGAAGCTATTAAGAAGAATCAGTTTTATTTAAAGGCACTGCTATAGATGGATCTCCATAATCAGTGAATAAAAGTACAATATATACTATATGAATGTATTTATGTACAAAACCCCCATTTAACAAAGCTATATATTTGACATGTTCATCTATCCACCTAAATGCATAGGATGGAACAGGAAGGATAAGGCGTGAACTGATAAAATTTCCTCTGGGGGAAAAAATTGAAATTGACAGGCCATGTGAGACTTAATGGGGCAATTTGCTTTATCTACATTCTTGGAATTATTCACAGTGGCGATGTAGTCATGCATTACTTATATATTTCAAAATGTGTAAAAAGAACAACATTTTCTTCCTAATTAGGAAAGGTTTGGTTATTCAATAGCTAAAGTTAATACCATTGGCTAAATACTTTGGAATATTGTATAGAACTTCCCCTCCCCCCAAAATGTCAAAATAAATTCTTGGTGGATTAAAGATTAACTGCGAAGAGAATGTCATCATGAAAAAATAGAATTTTCAAATAATTACAAAAATAGGTGTGACTGTAAAAAAAAAGAGTAGAATTTAGCAAAGAAAAAAATTAGGAAAAAACAGCCTTCAAAATAAATGCTTATCTTAAGAGGGTAAACATATTTGCCCACTTAGAATGATGAAGAACAAGACAACTTTTGTAATTGCATCACACTTTGGCTCTGGGGAACCTGATGGCCAGAAGAAACAATCAAAAACAGAACAACAACGGAACAAAAACAACAGAATAATAGAATTGGTTTTAGAGTTCCCGTTCTTAAGGAGTAAAAAAAAAAAAACAAAAAAACCCAGTAGTACTTCAGGGAAAATGAAACATTTACTCTAAAATATACTTCTGAGACAGGAGACACTGGGAGATGTTGACAAGAAGATGCCTCTTACGGGGCACCTGGGTGACTCAGTCAGTTAAGCTTCTGCCTTCCACTTGGATCATGATCCCAGAGTCCTGGGATCAAGTCCCCAGTCGGGCTCCCTTCTCCCTCTCCCTCTGACCTTTCCCCTGCTCATGCTCTCTCCCTCTCTCTCTATCCCTCTCTCTCATAAATAAACACACAAATATCTTTCTAAAAAAAGAAGATGCCTCTCATCTCACAATGCAGAATAGACTCTTACAACATCACTCAAGGAAATCTGAGGATGTAACACCAAAACACAACTCAATGTAAACAGCTTCATAGCAGAGGGCAAGAGAGTTCAGTAGAACTGTGTAGTCTTAATGACGTAACTTGAAGCAGACATAAGTTTTAGGCTATTTTAGCAGAATAGATGGCCTGATTGTCCTTTCAACAATCCTCCATAAAGACCAATTCTTTCAACTGGCATTTCGATAAAATTTGTGAAGTAAGCTCTTTATTTCATACTTTGTTTGGAAATATAAACCATACACATAAGTATTATATAAGTAGAACTAATAATCAGAAAAAGTAGTTCAGAGAAGGGAGAAGTCACTTTCCATTGGAGTAATAGGAGTGATGTATGCCTAACAGTGGAATAGTTACATGAGAAGTACACTACACTTGAAGTTAAGAGATCTGTGTGCTACACATGTTATTCTGTGACAGGCATGAATGAAATAGCATAGCTGAGAAAGGCAGAAGAAAAGTTTGGTGAAACACTAAAGGTGATCTATCACCTGAATTGAAGCAGAGAATTTGTAAAAGAAGACAACAAGAAATGAGAGTGAGTTGGTTTGGACTATGAGGTGATAACAATCAATATGCTATTTTCTACTCTATTTCCATATTCCATCCAAGATTCTTGAGAAATGGGCAAGAACAGTATATTCTTTGTAAATAAGCATTAATGGGATTTCAAAATCATTGAGTCTACTCCTTGTTTTCATGAAAGAAGAATCTGAAGTCCACAGAAATAAAGCAAATCACTCAAGTTGATGACATTGAAGGCAAAGCCAGAATCATATTCCAGCAGTCCTAATTATTTCTTTATTCGTAGGTCATTTTCTTTTAAAAGATTTATTTATTTATTTATTTGAGAGAAAGAGAGAGAGCACAAGTGGGAGGGGCAGAGAGAGAGAGGGAGAGAGAGAAACCCAAGCAGACTCTGTGCTGAGCATGGAGCCCAATGCAGGGCTCAGTCTCATGACTCAGATCAGACCTGAGCTGAAACCAACAGTCGGATGCTTAACTGATTACACCACCCCGGTGCCCCTGGTAGGTTATTGATAAGCCTTGTAAACTTAGGATTTTCCTCTTGGAATCTTTCCTTTTGGAAGCCACACCATGTTGAAAAGATATTGGGCTACTGCATGATGAGAGAGAACTTGTATGTTTCCAATCCAGATAAGCTCTGAGCAGAGACCATTGTAATTTTTGGTCATTAAGTTTCAAGGTTGTTTGTTACACAACAATATTACCTGTAACAATGGGGAGAGGTGACTTGTATATTTCCTAGGCTTCTTTTCTAGCAAGAACCTATTCTTGTCCCATCCCTATATCTCCACTTGTCCTGGTAAGCTTTTTCCCCACGTGGCTGATTGTCCCATTTCTACTTATTCTCCCCAGAGCATTTTCTACTTCTCTACCCCACTATCTCAACTGTACCTTAACCATCCCCACTTCACCTAGGTTACACATTGTATAAAAATGGAAGCATGACAAGTAGATGCTATCTCTCACTAATAAGAGCACAGCAGGAAGATGATTGGCCCTGCTCCATCTCATTACCACAGTCAGTAGCCAGAACACAGGTGAGTAATTACCAGATGTTGAATATTCCTCAGATTTCTCTTCTTAGAATGTAAGGAGAGGATGCTCAGCCATCGGTCACTAATGGTCTTCATCAAGTGACCCTGCTGATCTTTCCTCCTCTCTCCCTCCTTACCTCTCTCCTCCCATTCATGGTGGTCTGTGAGGACAGACCCTTGATTACACCAAATGCCAAAGGCAGAACTAGTGCTCACACTGCCAATGCTGTCATTATTACTTCACTTTAGAAGAATTTGTCGAAGGTTCCCTCAGGGTCGCATCATGGGTGAATTTGGAGGAGAGAGAGAATGGGAAGGCAGTAGAGTTCACACTTTGTTCTATTTCTTATGTTAGAATTTCTCTACAAATAAAACATCTGAAGATTACAACCCTGAGGTTCAGTTCCCCAAAGCCCTCAAAGAACTGTACAAAGCCAAACTTTGGAGGGAAATCAGTCTTTGCCAGGAGGCTGCCCACAGTGCCATGGGTCCCGGGGCAACCCAACTTGACCAAGGGTTCAACTTGAACAAAGGAATATCGTCTCACAGACGTTATTTGATGACTTACTCTCCTTCACCTGAGATGGATTTAGATATTAATTTTTATTTTCTGAAAAGCCGATTCTATAAGATACCAACAGGTTTAAATAATACTATCTCACAGATAACATCAACTCAAAAATTGCAGTGGTGTCTCTAGTTCCACACTCACAAAAGATGAGAAAGAAGTTTAGATGTTCGCAGGGAAACTTCAGTGAGCATAGGTTGCATTTGACTGCTGGTGTTTGTTCCTAGGGAACTTATGTCATTCAAAGGTAGAACTTAATGTGAAGAGCACCTGAGATCCTGAGTTAACTTTACAGAAAAATCAAAATAACAGAGTTAGGAACAAACTAGTTACATCCCATTAGCAGCAAAATTCCATTTGTTGTCAACAGAGTGTGTTTAATGTTGGCGATCAACAATACCCTATAATGAGCATTAGCTGGCTCCTTCACTTCTGTACTTCATATATGAAAGCTGATTTGATGAAACAGGATTTTGCCTGGGGTGCTTGTGGTAGGGGGTTCATATAATTTACTGTACAGATTGGGGAAATTTGGGGCGTGAAAGCAGTTTCCTCTAGTAATTACTCCATGGTAACAGGCATAAAAGGAGATTGTCCTGGGCAAACCTGAATGCCCAGTCTCCCTAAACTTGGGAACGTAAGAAAGATCTCTGTACTAAAAACCATCCCCACAACTTCTGTCATACTGATCACCATAGGAGTGCCATTACAGGGACTGCTCTTAATATATGACATCTTCAAGGAGAACACTTGTTTTCATCAGTCACTCTTTAACGTAAATAAGAATATGAATTTCTTCCTTTTCGACAAGTGACAAAAATCAAAGCACCGAACAAAGACAAATTTTAAAAAGGGAAGGAAAAGAGGTGGAACAACATCACTAAGTCCTATTTTAGAAAGACTTGACCAGTAGGGTGCCCGTTTTGGGAAATCACAATAGAGCTAGGTTTCTGAATCCAATCAGAGAATCTAAAAGGGGATAGGAGAGGTAGCAAAAGAAACCTCCATATTAGGTACAAACTTTTCTCAAGCTACCCCAGATCACCTTTCCTACATAAGGTTTATCTACCCCATGTTCACTGCTGACAGACAAAAGAGTCTTGAAATGAAAAACCTAGGGAAAAAGCAACTGAAGTTTATTGGATTCGATAGTTTATTTGCACTGGATAGGGCAGACCTAGAAAAGCTGAAACACAGAAAATAATTCAAATTAAAATAATTAAATTTATATGGTCAGAAGTGAAGATCTAGTGAATTAACCTGCAGTGATACCAATTTCTTTTTTTCTTTTTTTTTTTTAAAGATTTTCTTATTTATTTATTTGACAAACAAAGATCACAAGTAGGCAGAGAGGCAGGCAGAGAGAGAGAACGTGGGAAGCAGCTCCCTTGCTGAGCATACAGTCCAATATGGGGCTCGATCTCAGGACCCTGAGATCATGACCTGAGTGAAGGTAGAGGCTTAACCCACTAAGCCACCTAGGTGCCCTGATACTAATTTCTTAAAGAGGTCCTTGCAAGTGGTATTTCCTTGAGTTAATATTGCTGCTCAGTTCTGGGGGGCAGGGAAGAAGGTGGGTGGGAAGGAGGGGGAAGGAGAAGAGTGTTCTGGACCTTACTGTAGGAGCTACATTAGCTCCTCCATTACTACACATATGCCAAACTCAGCTGTGGAAAATGATGCAGATTGGCTTATAATTCAACCAACTGGATTCAGATGGAGTAATTCAATAGATATTTACATATCTATCATTGCCTTGTGTTCATATTTAGCTTCTTCTCCCAGGGAACTGGTACAGCATGATTTGAATTGGCTTAGTTCATTCTTTTTTAAAAATATTTGTTTGTTTGTTTGTTTTAGAGAGAAAGAGAACACAAGCAGGATGGGCAAAGAGAGAGGGAAAGAGAGAATCTCAAGCAGACTCCACACTGAACATGGAGCCTGGTGTGGGGCTCGATATCATGACCCTGAGATCACTACTTGAACTGAAACCAAGAGTCAGATGCTCAACCAACTGAGCCACCCAGAACCCCCAGCTTTAGTTCATTCTGTTAAATAAATTTTGTTTTGAAATACTTTTAGATTTATGGAAAATTGTGAAGACAGTGCAGAGGCTTCCTATACACCTCACAGCCTATTTCCCTTATTAATAATAACTTATATTACTATGGTACCTTTGTCACAATTAATGAACCAATATCTATACAGTATTTTCTAAAGTCCATACTTCATTCATATTTCTTTATTTTTTACCTAATGTCACTTTTCTGTTCCAGGATCCCACCAGGGCACCCTATGACCTGTCATCATGCCTCCATAGATTCATCTTAGCTGTAACAATTTCTCAGACTTTCCTTGTCTCTGATGACCTTGACAGTTATGAAGGGTACTGCTCAGGTATTTTGTATAATGTCTCTCAATTGGAATTTGTCTGATGTTTTCCTCCTGATTGGACTACGATTATGGGTTTTGGAGAGGAAGTCCACAGGGGTGAAGTGCCATTCTCATCACATGCCATCACATCAAGGGCAGATACCATCAACATGACTGATGACTGCTGATGTTGACCCTGATCATCTGTCTGACATCTGTTTGTCAGGTTTCTCCACTGTAAAGTTACTCTTTAATTTTTCCTCCCTTTCCAAACTATAGTCTTGGAAGCAAGTCACTAGGTGTAGTCTATACTTAAAAAGTGAGGAGGTATATTTCATCTCCTTGAGGTGGAATAACCATATAAATAACTTGGAATTCTTCTGCACAGGAGGTTTATCTCTTCTCCCTCATTTATTTGCTTGTTCATTCAGCCATTTAGATCAGTATGGACTCATGGATATTCACTTTTTACTGTGGGTTCTAATGTAGCACTTCTTTATTTTGTTGTCTAAATTGTTCTAGCTTTGACCATTGGGAACTCTTCAGCTCATTCCTGTGTCCCTTGAAGAAACCCCATCACTGTGGTTAGTTCTGTTTGTTTGAGCCTTCCTTATTCTCTGTTACTACAAGATGCTCCAGGCTCATCTTATATATTCCCTGCCCCAGTCCTAGAAAGTCTTTCCTCCAAGAAGCCCTGGTTCCTTTCATTAGTACTGGAAACCAAGATCTGAGCTTATAAATTTGTTTTGAAAAAAACTTTAAAGTCTTTTCAGGTTGACATGTTACTAGCAGCATCTACACATTGCTTAGATGCTTTTATCTTTATTAAGGAAATACATTTTTAGGATGAGTGGAGAAGCTGGAAAATAGTTCTTTGGATGATAAGAAGCAAAATGTTACTAAGAACCTGAAGTAATGTCTTAATTTCATTTTAATATATTCAAACAAGTATTTGAGAAGTCAGGTAAGTATTGAGGAAAAGAAAGGGAAAGAAGCTATCTGAGAAATAGTGTGTATTAGGGGCGCCTGGGTGGCTCAGTGGGTTAAGCCGCTGCCTTCGGCTCAGGTCATGATCTCAGGGTCCTGGGATCGAGTCCCGCATCGGGCTCTCTGCTCAGCAGGGAGCCTGCTCCCTCCTCTCTCTCCGCCTGCCTCTCTCTCTACTTGTGATCTCTCTCTGTCAAATAAATAAATAAAATCTTTAAAAAAAAAAAAGAAATAGTGTGTATTAGAAAAGCATAGTATTATTGATTGACTGACTGATTTTTCTAATACATTGTTGGTCTGGGAAGTATTTGAAAGAAATATTGAAACACATTTCTTTAGATTTTTTTTCTAAGTAAGCTCTACACCTAACGTGGAGCTCAAACTCATAACCCCGAGATGAAAAGTCGCATGCTTCACTGACTAAGCCAGCCAGGCATCACTGAAACACATTTCTTTAATTAAAGGTAAATCCTGAACCTTCCATAGGGTGAGGAAGTGATATTTTGATTCCTAAATTCTAGTCCTTTGATGGCACCACCAGGATTTTTTATAGGTTAGACTGAAGAGTCCCAAGCTGGATGGAAAAGGGATAGGACACACTTATTGGATTGAAAAGACATTCATTTGACTTTATCATATATGTGAGCCAGGGACGTAGGAGTCTGCTTAACCCTTTTACTGGTCATATAACCACAGACAAGTTATTTGGCCTCTCTAGACTCATATCCACATCTGCAGAAATGTAGAAACAATAATATCTACCTCTGTGAGGATTAAAAAACAAAATAAAATGCACGACAAACTTGTCAAAATACATAGCGTCAAAATACATAGCATAAAATACACATTAATAGAAATGTTTTGGTTATCTTTCAATGAATGAAGAAAGGCCTTTCATCCCACTGGCCTCCAGGTATACTAGAGCATCATAGTAAGTACTATTGTCCGTGAGCATCATTGGTAGATTTCAGCATAATTCAGATGAATGCCAACCCCCTGATTTTTATCCATTAATGAAGTCCCTTTTAGATGGAATGAGGTGGGGACTAAGGGGAATGAATATTAGAAAAATTACATTCCATAGTCTGGCCAAAACATTTCTAAAATCAGGAATCTGACTTACAGGTCTGGGTATTAACTTAGTGCCCTTTTTTCTTCCTCTTCAGAGGTAGAATAGATTCTCAAGATAAGTTTATTGCTTTCACTTGCCTAATACAATATCCCTAGAGACACATTTTCACAGTCTGGAAGCAGACCCATTACTGCACTGCAGTGGATTTGGTGGGCGGCGGGGGGGGGTGGAAGGAAGGAGGGAGGCTCTTTGTCACTAACTGTCTGATTGATTCCAAATGCCCATGGTGTACTGCTGTTAGGGTTCCAGGGTCTGTTCATTTAGAAGATGATTATGCTCTTTATGACAAAGGTAATTTTAGTTTGAATTTTACAATAAAGCATTTATGCAATCCCATCCCTCCTCAAAACCACCTTAGCTGAGAAGTCTTACTGTGTTAAAAACCACAAGACTGGTGAAGAAACAAGGTCTTTAATATTTAATAATAGGAAGGCTGTAGCTTTTAGGCACACACTGTCATCCTCTCTAAACGCAGGCACTATAACCCAGGAGACCAAATAACACATAGCTGCCAGTTTCTCTCCTTTTCTTTGCAGAGTATTTCTGTGAAAGTGTCCCTGCCATAACCCTCTAAGACACTGCCCAGAAATAAGGTGGAGTGGAAGGAGCATGGTCTAGGAATAATAGAGCTAATCTACATTCTAGGGATACCCTAACCTTGCAATTTGGGTACATTACTTCTCTTGATATGGTTTTCTAATTTTGAAAGGCTATACTCTGGACTAGAACACCAAATTAATAACCACTCCCCCCAAACCCAGTCCTCTTTTCAACCTACCACCCTACCAATATTTTATAACTATTTAAATTTCTTGCTCCTTCATCCAGAACACTGCATTTTTTTCCCTCTTCATAGTTCTGGTCAGGCACACACAGTAGTATAGTTATTTATATATGACAAGGACATTCTTCACCTGCCTTGATATTTCTACCATCTTGTGTAATACCTAATATATATTTTTTATTTTTTATTTTTTTTTAAAGATTTTATTTATTTATTTGACAGAGAGAAATCACAAGTAAGCAGAGAGGCAGGCAGAGAGAGAGGAGGAAGCAGGCTCCCTGCTGAGCAGAAAGCCCGATGTGGGGCTCGAACCCAGGACCTGGGATCATGACCTGAGCCGAAGGCAGCGGCTTAACCCACTGAGCCACCCAGGCGCCCCCCTAATATATATTTTTTAAAGTATTTTTTTATTTTATTTATTTGACAGACAGAGATCACAAGTAGGCAGAAAGGCAGGCAGAGAGAGAGGAAGGGAAGCAGGCTCCCTGCTGAGCAGAGAGCCCAATGTGGGGCTCGATCCCAGGACCCTGGGATCATGACCTGAGCTGAAGGCAGAGGCTTTAACCCACTGAGCCACCCAGGTGCCCCAATACCTAATATATTTTAAGTGGACAATTTTTGCTTATTGGATTGATTACCCTTATGCTTTTAACTCTTTTCTCAATTTTTTTGAAGTTAAAATTTGTGTTTACTCCCACCAAGAATGTAATATGCGTTGTGACTCTCCATATACACTTGCCATGCTTGAGGTTCTACCGTTAATCTTCAGCCATTCTGTCAGTGTGTTGCTTGAGTGACCCTTGTTTCTCCAGGTCACAGTATGGGAATCTGGAGAGGGCATGCAGTCATGTCCATGAGAGTAGCAATTATTATGACAACACTCAAGGGATTGGAGTAACCCACCAGAAGAGTTGCTTAGACTTTAAGCCATCCTCTCCCTAAATCCCCCCTTTTCCCCTGGCTGAATCAGTCTAGGCTTATGACTTCTTATTGGCCATTACAATTGCCCAGTTGTATCTGTTGGTACCACATCTTTCTGGCTTCAAGGAGATTTAATTATCAGTTATTATACTAAGGTTTCTCATCACCTTCATTGCCAGTATGGACCCAGTGTCAGAGGGCCCTTTGCTGCTCTGTGGCCCCCACCACCTTAACACACACAGATACACAGACACACACAGACACCCTGAGGTACACGTGCGCATGCGCGCGTGCGCACACACACACACACACAGGCTGTGTTCCCAACTGGAAGGGTACTCTACCACCAGTATTATGGCTCTTAAAATTAAAAGCTTACTTCCCCAATTTTATGCATACTTTATCCTCCTACAGGCACATAGGTCAGCTCTCTCAGGACAAGTTAGATTTGTGGATGCCATCTGATACTTCATCCCCAGCTGGTATCCCTTGTTAGTACCCAAACATGGAACCTGGGTCCATCCATTATTCCCTACTTCAAAGCGTGTCCACTACCTTCCTCAGGACCCTCACTTATCCAGAGGATGAGTGCTAACATTCATGTTTGAGCCTTAAATCCAAGATCCAAGGATGAGGCCATAGGTCCAATGTCCTTGCAGTTTCTTTCCCTGCGGATCATCAGGATCTTATTCAAAAGATTCTCTGCCTAGGCATGAGAAAATTCTAGAGCCAGGTGTGTGTCTCTGTTCCTCAACCCCACACCCTCCAAAACATTCTCTGTGAGTTTTTCACCTTCCCTAAATCACCCGACAAAAAAATGGCACAGTACACATTTTCAAAACTCGAGCTCTGACTTGCAGTTATATTTTCTTCAGAGAATATTTTTAAAAGGTTTTAAGCTATTTAGATGCAACCTGAAATGACAACATTTCTTCCATGGTTTTAAAAAATACTTACAATTTTCATCTCAATTCTAAAATCAGAATTCTTATGCTGGGTAACTTTAAAGATATACAGGCTATTTCTGCCATTTTCTCTGAAGCAAACTTCTCTCCTTTTCCCACCCTCCAACCATCCATCAGTCCCTGACCTCGGTCCATTTCTGAATCAGAGATTTCAATGATCTTGTTCCAAAAGTCAGGGAAAGGGAAACCACTGAGAAGCCAGAGCAATCTGAATGGGGAATATATAACACGTCACTGCAATTACGGCTTCTTGCTAATGCTGGAAGAAAATCTCAGTCAGATATGAAAAACTAGTCAGTTAAGTACAGGTCCCATTACCACTCTTACTCTCGTCTTTCAAGCACATTTTGGGAAATGTTCTCTGTTTTCTGTTCCTCTCCCTCCATTTTCAGTGACACAAAAATGCATAGATCCTGACCCTGACCAACAGCACTGTACACCAAATATAGCAGTCTCTCTTTCTGCCTCACTAGGTATGAAGAAGGGAAGAGATGACTGGTACACCAAATGGCTCTTCAATGCATACTGAACCACCTCCCTGGAGAAGGAGAGTGGAAAATTAATATGGGTGTTATACTTTTAACTATATACAAATATTTATGGATGTAACAGGCATCTCTGCCACCACAGTGCTCTTTTTTTAAGATTTTATTTATTTATTTGACAGATAGAGATCACAAGTAGGCAGAGAGGCAGGCAGAGAGAGAGAAGGAAGCAGGCTCCCTGCTGAGCAGAGAGCCCGATGCAGGGCTCGATCCCAGGACCCTAGGATCATGACCTGAGCTGAAAACAGAGGCTTTAACCCACTGAGCCACCCAGGCGCCCCCACAGTGCTCTTTGAAAGCAAACCCACCTCTTTCCAAGACACTGACTGCAACATTTTTCAACATTGGGTGTTAGCCAGCTTCTCTGGTGTTTTTTTTTTCCTCGAGTTTGGGCTCAACTGCACAGATTATACATGGTTATATGCAGCCAAATCTGATTATTCATGGTAATTATGTCCTATTAAGTTGCCAGGAACTCTGAAGTAGTGAATACTGAACCATTGCTCCTAGGGGAAAGACAGGATTAGGTTCCTGCAAGCCTCTGGTCACAACAGTTTTTAATGTAATCTCTACACCCAGTGTGCTGATTGAACTCATGACCCCAAGAATAAGAGGCGCATGCTCTACTGACTGTGCCAGCCAGGCGCCCCTGGTCACATTTTTGTCAACTGACAAGTACAGAACCTTGTTGTATGTGTGTTCGATTTAAAGGCACTCATTTCATATACATTGCTGATCCATTAGCATCGAGCTTATGGCCAGCAGCACTGTAACCTAGAACTCATGGTTACGCACAGCTTATGTCACACACCTATCTCCTCTGTAAGGCACATCACAGCTCTCTTGCAATTGGGAACACTGCACAGCACTGAAGCACTATATGCTTGGGGGCCATTTTCAAAAGCAAAAATCACCACCAAAAAGCACAAAAATCTGAAGAACATGGCACTAGGCACTAAATAAACTGCGAAAAGGAGACTTGTTTACAGTACAAGAGCTGAAACAAGAAGGTAGAGAGTCACTTTGTTTGACCTTGGCTGAGAACGTTGAGTTTCGGGTGACTCAAATTGTTCACCAGTATGCACATGTCCAAAAATGACCACAAAAGTGTTGCAAGTATCATTTGAGGGGTTACAAGTAAATTTGAGTAGGCCAACTTGCAAATATGGAATTCGTGAATAGGGTGGATTAACTCTATACCAATTTTCTAAGTGTGTGCCTATAATGTTCAATCAAGTACATCCAAGGATTCAGTATCTTTTGTAGCACTCTTTGAGGAAGGGGGAATGTGAGCAAACAAAAGCCAGCTAGCTCATGAGAACAAGTGTATAGTTTTACTGCTATCAGTAGTGAAGGAAGAAAAACCCAGACCTACAATGACTAATAAAGGTTTGTATTTCAATTCAAACCTCACAGACTTAAAACTTAGCTTATTTATTAATTTCCCCCAGTCTGCAAAATATGGATGAACTAAAGTGACCACTGAAAGATGAGTAGTCTCTAATATGTCATAATAATGATAATATTTAATGGTGGCTTATTATAGGCCAAGAATTATTGTGCTGATCACTGTAATCATTTAATTTGTGCAATGGTCCTGTGAGACAAGTTTACCATGCCCATTCTACATTAGAGGAATCTGCTTCTTAGAGACATACAAAAATTTTATGACCCCATACTGTTAGTAAACAAAATATCCCGGATTCAAACCAACATGTTTCTGATTCCAAAGGCTTACATTTTTGTTTTGTTTTGTTGTCCTCCTTTTTTTTTTTTTTTTTTTTAGATTTTATTTATTTATTTGACAGAGAGATCACAAGCAGGCAGAGAGGCAGGCAGAGAGAGAGGAGGAAGCAGGCTCCCTGCTGAGCAGAGAGCCCGATGCGGGGCTCGATCCCAGGACCCTGAGATCATGACCTGAGCCGAAGGCAGCGGCTTAATCCACTGAGCCACCCAGGCGCCCCTTTGTTGTCCTCCTTTTTTTAAGGTTTCACTTTTATTCCAGTTATCATACAGTTTAATATTAGCTTCATTTGTACCATGTAGTGATTCCATACAACACCAAGTGCTCATCATGACAAGTGCCCTCCTTAATCCCCATCACCGATTTCACCCATCCCCCCCAACCCTCTTCCCCTCTAGTAACTGTTCCCTTGTTCTCTCTAGTTAAGAGTCTGTTCTATAGTTTGCCTCCCTCTCTTTTTATCCCTTTGCTCATTAGTACTGCTTCTTAAATTCCACATATGAGTTGAGATCATATGGTATTTGTGTTCTCTGCCTGGCTTATTTTACCTAGCATAATACTCTCTAGCCCCATTCAGTCACTGCAAATGCCAAGATTTCATACTTTTTAATGGCTAAGTAATATCCAGTCTATACCACCTCTACATTTTTTCTCGTTTCTCCTCATGTCTAGGGTTAGGGTTTGGGATAGAGTCAGGGAAAGGGTGAGGGCTAGGATTTGGGCCAGGGTGCAGGTATGTACCTTGCATACTGCAGATCAGAGACCTCTCCACAGGGTTTTGGTTAGGGTTAGGGGTTAGGAATAGTGTCAGGGTTTGTGTTAGGATTATGGTATGAACCTGATCTCCTGCAGTTCAGAGACCTCTCTAGAGACTAAAACCCTAGACTTCTGCTTGGGTGTGATTAGACATGGCATCCATTCAGCAAGCTGAAGCAAGGAGTGGATTTAAAACTCTAAATACTTTTTGAATAGATGTTCAATTGTTCCTTCTGTATTTATCCCTACCTTCACACCTATTTTCAGAAATACTACCAATTCTTAAAGGTTTGGGATTTTCTCCAGAATAACTCAGCTGCTTCTCAGCTTCTCTTATCATGTGTTCAGGAACCCACTTTCTCAAATCTTGTGTTAAGGTTGGCATTACAGTGAAGGTTAAGTTTAGGGGGAGGGTATGTGCCTAGTATCTTGTAGGACAGAAACCTCACCACAGGGTTAGTTTTATGGTTAGGGTTAGGGAAAGGGTTACTTTTAGGTGTTCCATTTATGGGTTAGTGGTAGGATTAGGGTTTGGATGAGGGTGAGGGTTAGGGCTACTGTATGTGCAAAGTGTCCTATAGAGCTCAGAGACCTTTCCAGAGAAGAAAATCCCGACTTAAATAGATGAGAACAGACATGGTAGCCATTCACTGAGCTGAGGCATGGAAGGGACTGGGTGCTTTAAATGCTTTTTAAATAGGTATATAATTGTTCCTTCCACCTTTTTCCCCAAAACTTATACCTTAGGGGTGCCTGGGTGGCAGTCAGTTAAGCTTCTGAGTCTTGGTTTTGGCTCAGGTCATGATCTCAGGGTGGTGGGATTGAGCCCCGCATTGGGCTCCATGCTCAGTGCCTTTCCCCTGCTCTCTCTCTCTCTAAAGTAAATCAATCTTTGCTTTTATTTATTTATTTTAAAGATTTTATTTATTTATTAGAAAGAGAGAGAGCAAGCATGGGTGGTGGGGAGGGGTTAGAGGGAGAGGGAGAAGCGGACTCCCTGACGCAGGGATCCATCCCGGGACCTGGAGATCATGACCTGAGCCGAAGGAAGACACTTAACTGACTTAGCCACCCAGGCGCCCCAATAAATAAATCTTTAAAAAAAACTTATGCTTTAAACCAGTGTTCTCAATATCAGCATGATCTAGGAACATGTTAGAAATGCATGCAAATTATCAGGCACAACTCTGAACCTACTGCATTGGAAACTCTGGAGGTGAGGCTCAGAAATCCATGTTTTAAAAAAGCCCACAAGGAGATTCCAATACATGAGAAAGTTTGAGAACCAATACTTTTAACCACTATTTAAGTATATATGTTGAATTATGCTAATTACTTAAAATTAGCATATATTATTAAAACTTAGTTTAAAATATAAAATAAAAATAGATGTAATACATTTTAACAGATCTATTAAAATGGAATTAGCATGATAAACTGAACATATTTAACATGCATAATTTGAAGAGTTTTGACATGCATATAATACCATGAAAATACTACCACAATCAAGATGGTGAACTTATCAATCACTCAGTTTCCTCATGCTTCATGGTAATCTCACCTTCCACAGATGCCCACCTCCCTCTCCTTAAGCAATCATTCACCTGCTTTCTATCATTATAGGTTAGCTTGCATTATTATGCATTTGCATGTTTTATGCCTTTCATTGCAGAGTAGTATTTTATTTCCCAATTTGCTTCTCTATTCACCTGTTGATGGACAGTTTGGTTGTCTCTGCTTTTCGGCTATTACAAGTAACACTGCTATAAACATTTGTGTACATGTCTACCTATGAGTGTGTGCTTTCTTTTCTCTTGGCTGGATCACATGGTAGGTGTATGCTTAACTTTTCAAGAAACTACCAAACCGTTTTCCAAAATAGTAGTACTACTTTACATTCCTACCAGCAATTATGAGAATTCCAGCTGTTCTACGTTCTTACCAACACTCAACGTGGTTAGTTGTTTGTTGTTTTTTTAAATTCTAGCCATTCTAACATGTTTGTGCCAGTATCTAACTGTAGTAGTATGTGCTTCCCTAAGAGTAATGACAGCGATCATCTTTTCATTTGCTTATTTGCCACTGGCATATTTTCTTTGATAAAATGTTGGTTCCAAACTGTGCTCACTCTTATAAAACTTATTTTAAAAATAATTTTTAGATTTACGGAAGAGTTGTAAAGATAGTACAGAGAGTCCTTATATACCTTTTGCTGAGCTTTCCCTAATATTAACATCTTATATAACCATAACATGTTTATCAAAAGGTACAAATTTAATAGTGGTATAATACTAGTAACCAAATGGTGGGCTTTATTCAGATTTCCCTAGTTCTTCCACTAATGTCCCTTCACTTTTCCAGAATCCAGTCCAAGATACCTCATTGCAGTTGGTATACCTCATTATTCTCCTCTGACCAGTAGCTGTTTCTCAGTCCTTCCTGGATTTTATGACATGGCACTTCTGAGGAGAACAGGTCATATATTTTGTAGAATATTCCTTGATTTGGGTCTGATATTTTCTCATTATGAGATCAGATCAGGGTTACAGGTTTGGGAAAAGAATACTAGCGATACAGAACACTCTTCTCATCACATCATGTCAGGGATACCTGACATCAAGGGAATAATCCCTGGTGTTGTTAACCTAGACCACTTGACTAAGGTGTTGTCTGAAAGATCTCTCCTCCATTGAGTTACTACTCTTTTTTCCTTTTCTGTACTTCGTTAGTTAGAAGCAAGTTACTAGGTCCTGCCCACACCCAAGCTGAGGAGAACTGAGCTCCATCTCATGAAGATACTAACTAAGAATGTGTGTGGCCAGGGACACCTGTGTGGCTCAGTCAGTTAAACAACTGCCTTTGGATCAGGTCATAATCTCAAATTCTTGGGATCAAGCCCTGAGTCAGGCCTCCCTGCTCAGCTTGTCCCTCTGCCCCTCCACCCTGCTCATTTTCTCACTCTGTCTCTAATAAATAAGTAAAATCTTTAAAAAAATGTGTGTGGCCATATGTTAAAACCACCACAATAATTAATAAATATAATTCATTTTATGCAATTTATATATAATAATTTAATAAATAATAAATACTGGGGGGAGACATGTGAAGCTATTTGAATATTTTATTTCTCTTCAAAGACTCACCCACGAACTTTAGCCTTCATTGGGGGCTCTTAACAGCAAATTTTTAGTAATGGTGATTTTCTATTTGCCTCATTCCTTCTACATAGATTATTCAGAATTCTTCAGTAATGAAGACTTGTCTCTTCTTCTCCATTTAATTGTATCACTGAAATCATGTACATTTATTTTATTCTTTAGGTTATAATCCAATACTATGTTATTTATTTTGTTGCTCAAATTATTCCAGATTTGGCCCATCTTTCAGATTGGCTCTTGTGTCTCTTTGCTATGCTCTTGTTTGTTGGTTGGTTGGTTTTGTGGTTGGTTTTACTTTCTGACACAAGATTAGCTCCAACCTTAGGTCATATTTTATTTCTCTTCAACCTTAGTATCATCAATTTCTCCAAGATGCCTTGGTTTCTTTGAATGAGAATATATTACTTAGAAACCAAGACCAGGGCACTGAGGATGCTCATTTTATTGCTGGAGTGTCATTGTTACTAGGCCTTTTTAGTAGAGCTAGAAAATGTATGTATGTATGCTGGCTCATATATATACACACAAATATAGTTATTTCTATATTTAAATTTACATATGGGTATAAAAATACAAGTTCATACTGTTATCTCCAACTCTAATCAAAAACTGCAAGGTTCATTCTCGCCTCCCACTTTTGCCTATTTGGAGCTTCTCTGGCAGTGAGAAACTTAGGTCCCATCATCTCTAATGTATTAACTTATTTGTTTAACCCTAGTGTATGCACAACATAGCTTCAAAATAGTACACTCCTATGTGAAACACATTTACCACTAGAGTACAGTATTTATGTACAGTTCTTTTTGTTTTTAGCCTTACAATGCCCGATCAGAACAATCTCAGCTGATATTTTAGTCCTCACATAGAGTAGTGTTCACTCTTTGTGTTGCATGTTTCTTTGGGGTTTGACACATACGGATTTGACACATATCCACTACCACAGTACCATAGGGAACAGTTACATCACCTAAAAATCCCTTGTGCTTGCTCGTTTTTTAATTACTTTTCTTGTTTCCTATTACTGTGCTTTGAGAGTGTATTTTGGATTCAAGTCCTTTAATGATATATGCCTTGAATACATTTTCTCCCAATCTGTCATCTGCCTTTTCATTCTCTTAACAGTGTCTTTCTAAAAGTAGAAGACTTTAATTTGGATGGAGTTTAGTTTAACAATGGTTTCTTTTATAGGTCATACTTGTGATACCAGATTTAAGGCATCATTGCCTAAACCAAGGTCACAAAGATTCTCTCCAATGTTTCTTTTAGATGCCTTACAGTTTGGAGTTTTGCATTTAGGTCCTATGATCCATTTGAAACTAATTTTTGAACATGGCATGAAATACAGGCAGACGTTCTTTAGCATATACTATGAGAGCACCCCATTCCTTCAGCACCATTTGTTCAAAGAGTACATTTTCTCCACTGAATTACCTCTATCTTTTTCAAAAATTAGTTGTCAAAACAGGTGTGGGCCTAGATATGAATTTGCTCTTCTCTTCCACTGATCTATTTGTATATCTGGACACCAATACCACACCATCTTGACTACCACAGCTTTACAATAAACCCTTAAAATGAAGTAGTGTTAGCTCTCTCATTGTTTTCTTCTTTCTCAGAGTGGTTTTGTCTATTCTAAATTCTTTGCATTTCCATATATACATTTTAGGATTAGCTTGCCCACTAGGATTTTGATAGGGATAACACTGAACCTAAAGATTATTTTGGAGAGCATTGAAATATTACTATGGAGTCTTCCCATATATAACCAAACAATATCCCTCCATTTATTTGGATCTCCTTTAATTTCTCTCAGTAACATTTTGTAGTTTTGGGTGTATATGTCTCATACAACATTGGCAGGTTTACTCTTAAATATTCAACAGCTAAATATTTAACAGCTATTAGAAATTATATTATTTTTAAAATTCAAAGCTATGATTATCCATTGCCAGCATAGAAATACAATGGACTCATATATATTGAGCTTATAGCCTGCTAAACTTGTTAAATGCACTTACTACTTCTAGTAGCTTTTTTGTAGATTCCACTGGATTTTCTACATAGATGATTATGTCTTCTATGAATAATGTTTCAGTTCATATATATCTATAACTATATTTATATCTATATATGTGTCTTTTATTTCTGTTTCCCATCTAATTGAGCAGCCTAAATACTTCAGAGCAGTTTTAAATAAAATGGCAAGAGAAAACACTGTCTTTTGCCTGCTGGTAAGAGAATTCAGTATTTCACCATTAAGAATGTTAGCTCTAGGTTTTTTGTAGTTGCCCTTTATCAGGTCAAAGCCCTTTCTATTCTTAATTTTCTGAGATTTTAACCGGAATGGACATTTGATTCTGTTACATGCTTTTACTGTGTCTATCTACATGCCTTCTAATTTTTCACCTTATTAATATATGGATTCTTTTGATTACTTTTTATATAGTAAACCACCTTATCTTTTGGGGAGATAGCTGACTTGGTCAAAATGTCCATCATTTTTAAATATTGTTCAATTCTGTTCGCTAAATTTAGAAGTTTTACATCTATGCTTATGAAGACTATTGTTGTTTTTGCTGATTTGTTTTTGTTTTCCCTGCAATGTCGGATTAGTTTAGGTATCATAATAACACTGGAAACATACAATGAGTTGGGAAGCATGCCCTTTTAAATATTCTGAAAGAGTTTGTGTATGATTGGCTTTATTTCTTCATTACATATTTGATAGATTTATCAGTGAAGCAATCTGAGCCTTAAGTTTTCTTTGTGGTAAGGTTTTGAACCACAAACTCAATTTCTCAAACAGATATAGAGCTCTTCAGGTTATATTTTTCTTCTTGAATGAGCTTTAGTAATTTGTGTCTTTCAAGGAATTTTTCCATTTCATCTAAATTATCAAAATTACAGGCATAAAGTTGTTCACAATGTTCCCTTCTCATTCTTTTAAAATCTGTAGATTATATAGTAATCTAACCTCTCTCATTTCTGACACTGGTAATTTGTGTCTTCATATTTTTTTTTCCTGAGCAGGCTGGCTAGGGGTTTATCAATTTTGGTTGATCTCTAAAAGACACCCTTTTGTTTCATTGATTTTCTCTACTATTTCTCTGCTTTCTAGTTTGTTGATTTCTGTTCTAATACCAATGTTTCTTTTCTTCTATTTATGTTGAATTTTTTGCCCTTTTCTAGCATTTTAAGGTGGAGTGTTAAGTCACAGATTTGAAACTGTTCTGCTATTTTCATGTAAGCTTATAGTACTATAAATGTCCTCCTCAATGCTGCCTTCATGACATCCAACAAATTGGTATATGTTTTCTTTTTATTGTCATTTAATTCAATATGCTTTTCAATTTCTCTTTGGAGGTCTTCTTTGAATCATGGGTTTCTTTTTTTAGAAGTGTGTTATTTTGTTTCCAAATATTTAGGATTATTTCAGAGATCTTTCGGATACTGACTTCTAATTGAATTCCCTTGTGCTCAGAATGTATGCTTTATATGAAATAAAACGTTTTAAATTAATTGAGACTTGTTGGATGGCCCAGAAAATGGTTCATCTTAATATATGTTCTATGCATCCTTTAAAAGAATATTGCTTGGAAACAATTTGATGGTTTGGGTCTTGTTTTTGTGATGTATAATGCAACTCCAGAGCAGTGATCAGCCTAAGGCTGAACATTCCCCACCACTGTGTCAAGATCTTCCGGAGTACTTTACCTAATGTTCCATGAATTATAAGTTTTCCCAGCAGACTGATGGTAACAGGTACTATTCTTGGCCCTGTGTGAATACCAGGCACTGTCCTAATTCTTTCAGAGTTTCCTTCCCAGTCTTGGGGAGTTTCCTCACACACAGGTACTCATAAGTACTCTACTGAGGAACAGAGACTGGCCCTCTACAGATCTCTGAAGTTTTTCTGCCCGGTTTGTCTCTTCCTTGGCATTTTTGTCTCTGAGCTTTATCTGTCTCCATGTTCCCAAACAACTGGTTCATCTCTAAAACTCAGAGAGTCTACCAGGCTCTCTCTCAGTTTCCCCTCTTTCTACCATGGCCTGGAAACTCTCTCAAGGCAGTAAACTGAGGGACTCTTAGGGCTTACTTTGCTTGTTTCCCATCTCTCAAGGATCATGCCTGTTGTCTGCTGTCTTGAAAAGTCTTCCTTCATTTTTTTCCTTGATGTTTGCATTGTTTCAGGTAGTAAAGTAAATATGGTCCCTATAACTCCATCTTGACTGAAAGCAGAAGTTCCTCCTTCTCCAGTATAATCCTTGGTTTTCAATATACAGTTCAGTTTTCTGAACTATATATTCAAATTTTAATTCATATAAAGCATACCTTCATGGCCCCCATTGCCAAGTTTACTAAGTGCCAGATAATCTATTATGTTTACATCAGTGTCCAAGTTGAGCAAAAAGACCACAATTCTTACATCAAGAAGAAAATCTAAACAAAATCAAAGGATTTATTTTTTTAAATTTTTTAAATTAAATTTTTAAATTTCTCAGAGAGAGGGGGAAGCAGGCTCCCTGCTCAGCAGAGAGCCCGATGATGCGGGGCTCGATCCCAGGACCCTGGGATCATGACCTGAGCCAAAGGCAGAGGATTTAACCCACTGAGCCATCCAGACGCCCCCAAAATCAAAGAATTTAACACACTGCTTATCACCTCTTCTAGAGTATTGAGAAGAAATTCTTTATAGTACTTTCTAAGACTCAGTCATCTTCTTTAGCTTCAGATTAATTGAATAAGATTACTCATTCAGATGGACCACTTGCCTGACTTGGGTGAAATCATATGTCTATATTTAGATGGGATATAGTCTCTGCTTGCAATCAAGGATAAATCTTCCTGACTCAAGATACTGGCATCTGTCTGCTGTATTCAGCTCTTGTCATGGTATAATTTATATCCCATACCTTCTTACCAAAAAAAAAAAAAAAAAAGAAGAAGAAGAAGAAGAAGAAGAAGGATCAAGAGCTCCTTTATAGCTCAGTATTTTTCAGAAACATAACCACAGTTCTAGGGCCTCTTCTCCCTTCATGGAAAGGCAAGAACTACAGAAAAGGTTTTGCTCAAAGCCAGCATCTCTCTCCATTGCTAGGGACTGATTGTAGATCCCCAACATTGACAGGTTAAAGCCCTAACCCCCAATGTGATGACATTTGTAGGTAGGGACTTAGGGAGGCAACTAGGTTTAGATTAATTAGGTCATGAGAGTGGTATCCTCATGATGGGATTAGTGCCCTTCTAAGAAGAGAAAGAAAAAGAGATCTCTTCCTCTATAAGCATGTGCTAAGAAAAGGCTACTTGAGGACACAGGAGCTGTCTGCAACACAGAAAGTGGCCTTTCACCAGATACTGACTCTGCCAGCACCTTGATCTTGGATTTCTCAGCCTTCAGAACTGGGAGAAATATATTTGTTGTTTAAGAAATATTTGCTGTTTAAGCCACCCTGTCTATGATATTTTGTTATAGCAGCCCAAGCCAACTAAGACAGGCACATAATATAAATGTGAGGAATTTTAATTTCAGAGCTGTCCAGAATTTTGATGGGCTAATTAAATACTCAACCTATAACTCAATTTTGGGTCAGCAGTATTAGGATAGCAATATTGGACTAACTTACAGAGATGTTGTACAGAGTAATCTATAAAACACTTGCATAAAGCAAGCATAAGCAAGAATTTTTAAAATTAGATTACTGATATTTTCTTAAAGATTTTGCATAAAAGCTCAACTCAAGACCCAGGACTTCTTACACAATTCTTAGTAATGTTGCATTTCTCTTTATTCCTCCACAAGAAGGAGCAGGACATTCTATTTATAGAGAGATCCCTGTCGCCATATTGACTAAGTGCCAGGTAATCTATTACATTCATGTCAGTGTCTAAGTTGAACAAAAATACCATAACTCTTATTTTCCCCGTCAGGAATTTTGGCCAAGTGATTGAGGTGGCAATCCTTAGCAAAAATACTTTGGTTATACCTTATCAAAATGAAGAAAGTATAGGACCTAGAAGAGAACATTCTACCTAGTTGTTATGAGGGATTCATAGGCCTAAGGCTGGAAATGGTAGCACCTGGATTTTGAAACAGCTGTCTTTTTCACAGAGTCTTTTATTTTGCAACTTGAGGTTTGAAATGTCCACTGGTCATGCCAGGTTGAGATTTGAGGCAATTGTCAAAATGATTTGGGGGGAAATGCAGACAACCAAAACATATCACAGAAATGCAGCCAAATGGAGCACCGGGGTGGCTCAGTTGTTTTAGCGTCTGCCTTCAGCTCAGGTCATGATCTGAGGCTGCCTTCAGCTCAGGGTCCTGAGATTGAGCCCCACATCGGGCTCCCTGCTCAGTGGCAAGTCTGTATCTCCTTCTCCTCTCTGATCTCTCTTACTCTCTCTCTCTCTCAAATAAATAAAAAAAATATTTTTTAAAAAAGGAAATGCAGCCAAACATTTCATTAGAAACAGTGAACTATGAATTTGCTTTTGCCTGAATTAGTTAGATAATTTCCCCTTGTTTTCCCTGATTTTCTAGTAAAGGCATGGCAAGAGAATATTCTTTTCAACACTGACTCCTGTGTCACAAAGAAATATAATTGGTGTGAAAACAATGATTGCCAATAAATAAAATTGTGCATTTAGGAAGAATTTCTTTTTGACCGAGAGCATTGGTCAACTTACTTTATGACATCTCAAAATTGTATTCCTAGGTATTTCAGAATTTGAATTCTAAAATTAAGTAAAGGTAACCTGGCTTCACCTTTATTCATGCTGACACAGCCACCTTACCTGTCATTATAGTTAGAAATAACCATCAGTAATGGTGATCAAGACCTCTGTCTAGGGAGACCCAAACATGTGCGGTAAGTGGTGGCTGTCAGAGATTACATTTGCTTACATAGCCTTAAAATCATTGAATAGAAAACCATACAGCCTAGAAATATATAAGTTTTCTTTGGTTCATGAAAATGGAAACAATAGAATAAATGCAAGAAATGAAATAATAGACCTAAGAATAACAATTAGTGAAATGGAAAAACTAAACAGACAGAATCATCAAAGTCAGCTGTTTTGGGAAGATATTAGTGAAGCAGATATACTTCTCCCTAGGTAGTTCTTGCGGGGTGGCAGTGGGGAGAAGAGAAAAAAAAAAACCCAGTATTACAAAATGGGGTCAGTATGAAAGACAGCAATAAAAATGTAAACACTGAAATACAAGTACAAATTTCCAAAATACAAAAAAGTAATACAAATCAGAAATAATCAACAAAGAGACTAAAACAAATATAACAAAATAAAAGCAAAAGTCACAGCATATATTAATAGAGTTGAAAGATGTTGGTCATACCAATACAGACTGAATTTACCTGTTAAAAGAGAAAGATTTTCAAACTGACACATTAAAGCAAACTTAACTCTGTTTTGTATATAAATATCAAAAATGCAGGAATTCTTGGGGCACCGTAAGCAACTGACTCTTGATTTCAGATCAGGTCATGATCTGGGGGTCATGAGATTGAGCCCCGTGTTGGGCTCCACACTGGACATAGAGCCTGCCTAAGATTCTCTCCCTCTTCCCATGCACCCCCACTGGCACTTGCTCTTTCTCTCTAAACAAAATAAAATGAAATAAAAATTAAGAGAAGTCTGTTTTTAAAAAATGCAGAAATTCCAAGAGTCTAAATATAAAAGGATGAAGAAAAATTTATCATAGAAATAAAAAAAAATAAGAAAACCAAAAGTTATAATCCTTTCACCAAAATTAGAATTCAGGGCCAAAAGCAATAAATGAAAGAGAAAGATTCTCTATAATCATAAAAGCCATAATGCAAATTGGAAGACACAACAGTTATAAATTAATCTATGTACCAAATAATACAACAATCACTCATATAGAGCAAGAACTATAGGAACTGCAAGGAGAAAGAATAGAAATGCACATTAATAGGAGACTAAAACACGAATCTCAGTACAAAACAGGTAAAGTGGACCATGAATGAATAAAAGTTCTACAAGATCTAAACAGAAAAAGCAGTAAGATACACTGAGCATCATACTCTGATAATAGAAAACATGGAACTTTTTGAATAATTCACTATATAGGACATCCTTTCAAAAGATCAGTTTGTTTCACAAAGTAAAAATATTATAAACAACCTCGTATGATCACAGTACAATAAAACTAGAAATTAAAACAGAAGGCACAAACAAAGCAAAACAAAATGATTCTTTCACCTGGAAGTTTATAGGATTTCTATTAAATATTGGTGAAGAAGTAAATACATACAAAAAAAATGGCAGAATCTTTGAAAAATAATGGTAATTAAAGCAGTACCTATCAGAATCTATGAGATATATTTAAAGCAATGATTAGAAGAAAATTTATAATACTGTTTAAACGTTCGCATAAATAAAAAACCGAAAATGCACTAATTATATTCTCAACTCAAAAAGTAAGAAAAGAAAAACAAAGTAAACCAAAAGAAAGCGGAATAAGGAAATGTTTAAGATTAAACTAGAAATTAGTGAGGTAGAGAATATGAAAATAGTAGGTTAAGTTAATAAATCAAGATCCTCTGTTTTTGAAAAATCCAAAAATTGGATAAATCACTACCTAATTTCATCAAAATGGCAAAAAGCATAAAAATAAGAAATAAGACACAAAGGAAATATAGTATAAGAATCTATTGTACTCATCCTTGCAAATAAATTTGAGAAACAGAGATTAAATGGATAATCTCAAAGGAAATATAGTTTACAAAAATTGACCCAGTATAGAGAGCGAGCTTAAACAAACCATTTCCATAATTGAAATAGAAAAAAGTTATCAGGAAGCTGCTCCTCATAAAAGCACCTAGCTCAGATGATTTCATAGAGCAATTTTCCCGAACTTTCAGAGGCCAGATAGTCCTAATGAGATAGGCATTTACAGTGAAGGAAAATTTCCAAATTATTTTTATGAAGCAAGTATAGCACTGGTCCCATAAAAAAATTATTGGGCCAATAGCACTTATGAATATTGATGCAAAAACTCTAAATAAAACATTAGCAAACAGAGTCCAAAACCACAGTGTATTAAAAAAATGATATACCACAGCCAACTGGTATTCATGCCAGGAATACATCGTACTTTCATATGATTTATTCTGCATCCTGCAATGTGTTTGTCAAGTGCTCTATCTTGTAAGAGAACTATGGAGCTCAGCTTGCTCTCAGGTGATTTGCCCATAGTTATTTTTTTCTTGAATTTTAGTTACTGGGGCCTGCTCAAAGGTCTGAATTTTCTTCCAAATCACAGCATGACTCACAATTAAAATTAAATCATTTCCTGATGACTGCCCTGAGATGCAAGTCTTTAAAATTTGGCAACAGTGATATTTCTCAAAAGGCATCACTTTTAGTAACTATCAGAAAATTGAGTCCATTCATTTCAAGGCAATTTTCTAAAGATAGCCATGCAGAAGAAAGATTGGGAATAACTGAGTTGCTATGTGGTTTTGAGTTTTACCTTATATCATAAATACTGGGCTATTATGGAAAATCTTAGAAGAAAAATATTCATGGATTCAGTATAGTCCTAGGACTGCTTACTTGGAAGAAACACCTAAGTCTTAGGAGCTAAAAGAATCAGTAAATTAAACTAATGAGATTCTGAATAAACATCAGCTTAATTACATACCTTAGCAACTAATGATAACTTTGAGCCTTTAATTGTCCTTCCTTTAGGGGGATAGAATACAAGTCTGTGTATTGGTTTTTGAGAGCCGTACTTAAGATAGGGCAATTCAGAGCAAATGTGTGCAAGTTCCACAATTTGGGGGCCCCTCACATTGTGGTTTGTTGAGTGATAACTTAGGAAATGGGGTTAGCGGGAGGGAAGATGATTCCTCCTGGTGGCATTTAATAAGACGTAAGACTCGAACACACAGTTAGTTACCCTACCTGTCAGCAAGCTTTCTATAAAAGAAAGCATGCTTCAGAGGACTGTTTTTTCCCATTTCTACATGAACCCATTAGGATGTTTGTTGGTGACTTAACTCCCCTTCAAGGTTGTTCCTGATGTTAATATACTTTTATCTGTACAGTATAATCTCCCACTGGGGACAGAGGGAAAGGGAATGACCTCTGCAATTAGCCCAAAGGCCATCACCCCTGAAGAATGGTTCTGGGACCACCACTCACATGACGTGAGATCTAAATGCTAACTTTTGATGCAAGTTTTAATGGCCAACTTGGAAACAAGGATCTCATGGGAACTAATCTGAATTACCCTTACTAGCTGTCCATCGAGTTGAGTACAAAATAAGGCAAACTGACAGAAAGGGAAGTCACACAATGTTCATTTCTCTGTGTGAATAAATAGTCAGTCGCCACTTTAAAATAAAAGCAACAAATGTTTTTTGAGCAGCCATAGACTGACAGCTACGATGCCTGATGGGATGGGGTGCAAGCTTTATTCCTTGGGTTGCAACACATTCACATTTAACATAACATTCATTTATGTTAAATGTGTCCTGCAGTAGACACTGACAATCCTCCCTGACTCCCTTGTTCCTTTTTATCATTCTGGGCAACCCTACCTCAGCTCTAAGATGCTTTTGCTTCCAATATTGGACACTTGAGACACCTCAGAGGACTGTCCTTGGGTTACTGAAATCGCTTCCTTCCACATCATCGTTCTATTGCCTGGGAATTTACTTCCCCACCCACCCATCTCCCTGGGGGGAGGGTTGGAGGGGCAGTTCCTTGGCCAGTAACTGGCTTCTGAAAAAGTATGAAAGCCCAGGGGCGCCTGGGTGGCTCAGTGGGTTGGGCCTCTACCTTCGGCTCAGGTCATGATCTCAGGGTCCTGGCATCGAGCCAGGCATCGGGCTCTCTGCTCAGCAGGGAGCCTGCTTCCCCCTCTCTCTCTGCCTGCCCCTCTGCCTACTTGTGATCTCTGTGTGTCAAATAAATAAAATCTTAAAAAAAAAAAAGTATGAAAGCCCAGACCCCTTTTTCCTGTAGGGACAACCTCTAAGGAGTAGCACACTCTTCATCTCCCCTTTGTGACATGCTGCTCTCGACGGGACTTTGCCTGAAATCTGAAATTGTACCCTTAAGAGTCCTCTTCACATTCCCTGCGCTGTTTCATCCAGCTCCTCACCGGTTTCTTCGGACAGCACATCTTAAATTAACCACTTGCACATCCTTATCTCATAATCTGCTCCGAAGGATCTCAACCTCAAACATCACCCGCATTTAAGAACTTAAATCCCCAATTTAAGAACTTAAAAATGTACCAAGCCCCACTAATTTCCTAGAAACAGGCAACATTTCTTTAAAAATTCATCTGAAGAGCAAGCAATTATACTTTCCTTGAATAGCTAATTGTGGGAGATGAAATGAGCCTTTTGGTTGTGATGTCCATCAAGGAAAGATTTGTCTCAATATGATATCATTCTTTCTGTACATCAATATATGTGGGCGTCAGACAATGGAAAAATACACCAGGTTTTGTCAAGGGCAGAAGCAGGAGCGAGAAGAAGGTGAATATGCACAGAAAGGCCTCTTTAATAGCTCTTTTTAAAAAATCCAACAAGAGAAAAATATGAGAGGAAAGCTGAGAATAATAAAATCATTTTCATTCCCTCCAGACTTGCCATTATCTTTTTCCCTACTCCATTTTAGAAGAGGCATCTTTTTTATAGTGTTTATAGGTACAAATATGGAGACTGAAAAAGAGAAGTAAATTGGCACTTTATAAAAACTTTCAAATACCAAAGAGAAGCCAAAAGAAGTAGATCCGATGATAGATTTTTGTTCATCTGCTAAGTGGGGACATCAGGTGCAGCAAAGCCTAAGTGTACAAAAGGAAGTAGCCACTGAAACACAAAAGCCAAACATGAACAGTCACTGTTCAGAAACACAGAACTTCAGCGGAGTTCTGAAGAGGGTAAGCCTGGGTGGCTCAGTTGGCTGAGCGTCTGCCTTTGGCTCAAGTCATGATCCCAAGGTTCTAGGATCGAGCTCCATGTCAGGCTCCCTGCTCAGCGGGGAGTCTGCTGCTCCCTGCTCAGCGGGGAGTCTGCTTCTCCCTTTCCTTCGGCCTGCCACTCCCCCTGTTCTTGTTCTCTCTCTCTCTCTCTCTCTCTCTCTCTCTCTCTGTCAAATAGATAAATAAATCTTTTTTAAAATAAATAAATACATTAAAAACATTATTCTGGTTTATTGATCTCCAAAGGTTATGTACCCTGGGATAGGGCATAGAGCAGATACTCAAAAATATGTGTTGAATCAGGCCACTCCAAATATCAGAAACAGAACACATGGCCTGCCAAGTATGATTTTACTCCTTGGACTAATGGGAATAATATTTTAAATCAAGACCGTCCTGGAAAATTTGAGATGTATGGATCTGATTGGCCAAACCTGGCCAAAGTAGAAAACCATATTTCCTCAAAGCCTACAGAAAAAAAGTACTATGGGGGATGCCTGGCTGTCTCAGTTGGTAGAACATGTGACTCTTGATCTCAGGGTGGCGAGTTCAAGCCCCACTTTGGGCACCGAGCTTGCCTAAAAAAAAAAAAAAAAAAGTGCTGTGTGTTCAATCTGAGGCCTGAAAAAGGCCTAATATTGACATTCCAGCTTCCCATTTAGCCTAGATGGCAGGGGTGGTTATTGTAACCTAAGTTACATAGATACTGGCAAAATTTAAGAGATTTTTTTAAAAGATGATAAAGCTGGAGCGCCTGGGTGGCTCAGTGGGTTGGGGCCTCTGCCTTCGGCTCAGGTCGTGGTCTCAGGGTCCTGGGATCGGGCCCCACATCAGGCTCTCTGCTCGGCGGGGAGCCTGCTTCCTCCTCTCTCTCTCTGCCTGCCTCTCTGCCTGCTTGTGATCTCCGTCTGTCAAATAAATAAATAAAATCTTTTAAAAAAATTTTAAAAAAAGATGATAAAGCTGTATAATGTCATAGATATTTTGAGACTAAGTGGAATGGGGCTTCTTAGAATATGGCAAAGGAAGAGAACAATGCAAGAAAGAGCTTTTTCATGTATGATATCTAATCTTGTCTATATATAACATCTAACATGAAGAAGAGGCATATTAGGCATTAAGAGAGAAGGTATATGCTTAAAATTTTGAAAGGAATCATATGCATTAAATTGGTCTATGAGATTTAAAGTGTATTTCTTTCATCTCTTTCCAGGGCCCTGTATTCTGTCACCAGCTTCCTAATTTCCCCTGGCAGGTTCTTGATCTAAGCTTTGGTTCATAATTCTGATGCTTTTTACTAGCTAGGTGTGCTCCCAGTAACAGTGCATATGTCATTCCAATCAGAAGAGAGTTTGACAGTCAATTAACTAACTCACTTACAGAACAGTAACATTTTCTTTATTTGCATGATGTGGTATAGGTCAATTGAATAAAATTAAATCTCAATGGATATCTATTCAAGCCCAGTAAGAAATATTACAGAGTACTCTATCTATCTATCTATCTATCCATCCAACCATCTCCATTTTTAATAAGGAAATTGGGCTATAATTATATAAATAATTTGTTCACACAGATTGCTTCCTACAAATCCTGGGAGGAAGCTCCTGTCTTCAGAGAAAACATGGAAAACCTGGCTCTCAAAGACAATACGACTTTTTTGTTTTTTTCCCAGGGTTTATGATTTGTGTTCCAGCTTGAATATCTTGGCCATTGTTAGATGGTATTTTAAAAAAAAAAGACTATAGTGTAAAAGACTTACTGAAAAAAAAAACACTCTTATTAAATTTTTCTTCTCCTGAAATAAGCAACATCATCCCTTCTTGTTTAATGAAAATTGTTACTAGAACTAATGAATTCCTTCCTGAAGAGTTCAGTTAATATGCTTGACTTGTTTTAGAGAATTATAATTCTCAACGCTGGCTTTCTGCCACCGAGTAGACAACAGAGGAAAAAGAACAAGGAGAAAGGGAAGAAAACAAAAAGAAATAAATGATATATCCAGGGCACACCTAAAGGTAAGATACACCATTAAACCAAATTGCCTATAGGATCAGGTTGGCCTTTTTTCCACAGAGGCAGAAGCCACAGGGCCTCTCGTGAGAGTGGTGTTTGCAGGGATCAAGGAAACAAGTTAGACACATCTCAGCATGCAGGTATTTTATGTCTTCTCTAACAGGACGAAAACACCCTTGGTCCTAAGAAATGCTTTATTATACATGCCAACTGGATGAACATTAGGTCACAGACTAAAACCACCACAATACCATGGAAATCTTGAGTGTATTTCCTAAATATAATTAATACTAAACACCTATGTCACTTTTGGCAAAACTTGAAAATCAATCATGCCAAATTTAATTTTAAAATGTATTTAAGAAAAATATTAAAAAATAAAAATAAAAATGTATTTAGGAAAAAATATATTCTAGCTTGTGAGGTCAGACTTCTTCAGTTCAATTTCAATTACTTCCTCGGACTTTCAGACATATTATCTTGTGTCAGTGAGTGAGAAAGGAAGGGTATGTGATATTGCCTTGTTACTGCTGCAAAAGAAAAGGTTTCTCTTTAAAAGAGACAGAATGGGAGTACCTGGGTGGCTCAGTCGGTTGAGCGTCTGCTTTTAGCTCAGGTCATGACCCAGCATCCTGGGATTGAGCCCCACATTGGTTTTCCTGCTCAGTGGGGAGTCTGCTTCTCCCCCTACCTGTACTGGTTCTCTTTCTCTCTCTCAAATAAATAAATAAATAAAAATCTTTAAAAAGAGAGAGAGAGAGAGAATCGAAAGGAGCATCTTCCCTATTCCTGCAAACAAACAAACAAAACAAAAACAAAACACCCACCTAGGAGAGTAACCACAAAATATTCAAGTGGGACAAAAAGGTGATCCTTTAACAAGTTTGTATATTGAGTCCTAGCACAGCATCCTGTTACTGAGTCCTTTTCAATTTCTCAATAGAGGAAGGAGACATTTAGAATCATTAGAGAAGATTTACGTATGGTACAATCATGTCAAGAACATCAGAGACAATTCTCAAATTAGCAGACAAAGGAAATTTCTATCCATGACATCACACTAGCCATTAGTCAGAAGACTGCTTTTACTCCTGACCTGGATTATGTGTAGGGACCAATACATGCCTAACTCTAAGCAGCTGGTCCATGGGATTCAAATACCCGCCTCTCACATTGCTTCGATCATCAATAAGATCTGAGATAGGATAGGTGAAATTGTCATTAAAAGCCTAAAACCACTGGAAAACAGTTGATTCTTTTGATATTTTAACTTGTTTTTTTTTTCTTGCCACTCCCTATACACATAATTGATTCTGGTAATTCACTGAAAATGTGTTTAATAACCCAAAGCTAGTACATTTGTGGCAGAGACAGAACACTAGCTGATGACCAGAAGGACAATTCAGTCTTGACAGACCAGGAGCCAATACTACGATTTCTTTTTTACCTTTAATGTGACTCTTAGATCCCTTAAAAGTTACCAGTACATTAGTTTCTGTCTGAAAATATCAAAGTCCAGCATATATCATTTACCTAATGAGCTGGTGATTTTTCATAACATTTTTATGTTCTTTCCCTTTTTTAACTGAAAGGCATTTGGGAGAAAAATGAAGTTGATTTCAGTGTGTTCACTGAAAGGAAAACAGTTCTTTTTATAGGATTTACTGTTGTTTTTTTTTTTAACAGATTTTATTTTTATTTTATTTGACAGAGAAAGAAAGAGCACAAACAAGAGGAATGACAGGCAGAGGAAAAAGGAGAAACAGGCTCCCCACTGAGTGAGAAGCCCCATGCGGGGCTCGATTCCAGGACTCTGTGATTATGACCTGAGTGGAAGGCAGTAGGTTAAGCTAGGGACAAGATTTGTTAGTGATAATGCTACTCCCACCAAAATGTTGGTCGTTTACCTTCTACATGATAAATTGCTCCATTTTTTAAGTCCATTATCTCCTCCACTCCATCATTTGCTCTTTTTCTTCCTCTTACTCAGACTTTTCCCCATGAAATCATCAGAAGAACTTATTAGATAGGTCCAGAGCTCAACTGATTCTTTAAGTGCTCTTAATATACATAACACTGGCTCATGGTCATAAGAGATTAGCTTGTTAATTATCCTAAGAGATTTAGATAGCAAGGCAAACCTCTTCTTCAACATCTCCTTTGTATCCCCTGGCTCCTGCTTTCTTCAAATGTACAGAGCCCAACCTCAGTTTTTGCACACTATGTTCTGTATCTCAGTCTAGGCTGGACTTGGAGGACAGCTCAGAGTAGCTAGGAGCATGATAAAACACTGACATATGAAAATCCTTCCATTTCTGTGGACACCTTCTTTCAGCTGAGCTCATTATTGTGCAGTCCAAACCACAAGAACTTAGCAGGACTGTGGCCCGCCGGCTGTGGAAATTCTGTCTTCCTTAACAGGCCACTTTCCCCCTCATTCTCCCCATCTAGTATGACATGCGGTGGATCCAAGCCGACCCTTTACTGACTGAGTGACTTGGGGCAAGTGCCTGAACTGCCCTAAGCCTTCTTTTTCTCATCTATACACAAGCACAGCAACAGAGCTTTCCTCCTCAGATTTGTTTTAATTTATTTTTTAGTTTTGGGGTTTTTACAAATATGACCTATTTTTAATAATTTTTCAAAATTTGAGTATAGCTGACACACAATGTTACATTTGTTTCAGGTGTACGACATAGTGATTGGACAAGTCTGTATGTTATGCTATGCTCCCCCCAAGGGTGGCTACCATCTGTCACCATAGAGCACTATTACGACACCAGTGACTATGGTCCCTATGCTGTACCTCTCATCCCCATGACTTATTCATTCCATGACTGGAAGCCTGTATCTCCCACTCAGTCCCCTTTAGACTTATTTTGTTGATTAAAAAAAATTTTAGGGGCACAGGGGTAGCTCATTACTTAAGCGTCTGCCTCAACTCAGGTCATGATCCTAGGGTCCTGGGATCAAGCCCCATGATGGGCTCCCCACTCTGCTGGAAGCCTGCTTCTCCTTCTACCCAACTTGTGCTCTCTCACTCTCTCAAATAAATAAATAAAATATTTTAAAAAACTTCTAAGTTTTTATTTAAATTCCAGTTAACACACACTGTAATGTTAGTTTCGGGTGTATAATATAGTGATTCAACACTTCATACAACAACCGGTGCTCATCACAAGTAGCCTCCTTAATCCCCATCACCTATTTCACCCATCACCCTGCCATTTCCCCTCTAGTAACCATCAGTTTGTTCTCTAGAGTTAAGAGTCTGTCTCTTCTGGGGTGCCTGGGTGGCTCAGTTAGTTAACATCTGCCTTCACCTCAGGTCGTGATGCTGGTGTCCAGGGATGGAGCCCCACGTTGGGCTCCCATGGGGAGTCTGCTTCTCCTTCAACCTCTACCCCTCCCTCTGCTCCTTCTCTAACTCTCTCTCTCTCTCTCTCATACATACATACATACATACATAAATAAATAAATAAATAAATAAATAAATAAATAAAATCTTTTTAAAAAAGGAGTGTTTCTTTTTTCATTTGTTTTCTTTCTCTTTTCTTTCCTCCTTCCTTCCTCTCTCTCTCTCTTTCTTTCTTTCTGTTTTTAGTAATCTGTATAGACAACATGCGGTTTGAACTCACAAACCTGAGATCAAGACTTGCCAGGCACCCCAAGAGACTGTTTCTTGGTTTGTCTCTCTCCCTTTTTTTTCCTCTTTGTTGGTTTTGTTTTTTAAATTCCACATATGAGTGAAATCACATGGTACTTATCTTTCTGTGTCTGACTTATTTCATTAGGCATAATACTCTTCTAGCTCCATCCACGGTGTTGGTAATGGCAAGATTTCATTTTTTATGATGGTTGAATAATATTCCAGTGTGTGTGTATGTGTGTGTGTGTGTGTGTGTGTGAGAGAGAGAGAGAGAGAGAGAGAGAGAAAGATGTCCATCAGTCCATGGACACTTGGACTGTTTCCATAATTTGGCTATTATAGATAATGCTGCAATAAACATTGAGGTGCATGCATCCCTTTGAACTATTTTTAAATTGTTTTGAAATCAATTCAAAACTATAGAAAAGTCATCAGAACAGTGCAAAAAATTCCTCTATCCGCTTTACCCAGGTTTCTAATTGTTAATGTGTTACTCCATTTGCTTGCGTGCTCTCTCTCTCACTCTCCCCCTCTCTTTCTCTCTCTCCCATTATCATTAGTTTTCCAAACTCCTGGACAGCCCCCTGCCAATGCAATGTCCCATCACTTCAAAACAGTTTGGTTCTATTTCCTCAAAACAATGACATTATCCTACATTACCAGTCTAAATTCCTCAAAATAGGAACTCAACATTGATAAAACACTAACATCCAAACTGGGGAATCCAATACAAATTAAAGACTGGGAGCAAATCTCCAATGACGATTCCCTGTCCATCTCACTGCTCCCCACCCCACATTCCTTGGGGTTACAGAGTTAATTGATAAATTACTCACAGGCTGATCCCTCCTTCAGGCAGCAGGGCCAATCCCATGCCTGAAGAGGTAGATTACAAGAAGTCTGAATCCAGTAAATTGAGAATTTGTCTTGAGTCCAGCTTTCAGCCCAATTCCATTTAAAGTTCTTACATTGTGACCAAACCCTGCTACTCCCCACCCCCACTTTTAGGACTTACAGCTTTACCTCTTGTTCCTTTATTTAAGGCCTTAGGGTTGGATTCAGGAAGAGTTTTCAATAATCGTGTTTAATAGTGAAACCTTTCAAATGAAATTCCATTGAACCACTATATACATAGAGAGAGAGGTACTTGGATGGGAGATCTGACTCTTCCATTTTCTAGCCTTCTGGAATGATTTAACCTGGTTGGGTTGCCATTTCTTCACCTTTAAAATGGAATGCTAGGTGAGGGACAGCATTGTGGCCACATGGGAGGTGATTTGAAAAATAATTTCTTGTCAGTGCCCTGATAATTGAACCATTTCAAGAAAATTCTCACTATGCAGTAGAATAAAATCTGATGTACAAATAAGAATGCAAATTCATTGCATAGGATGCAACAGCCAAGGAGACCACATCCAGCTTGGCCAATACATCATATTTCTCATAGGAAACATACCTGGGAAGCCAAATTATAATAGCAGATTGCTTAGTTGGCATGGGACCAGCCTTATCACACTAGCCATTTTGATCTCCTTACCATAATGATTAGCATCATTTATCTCCTCTATAAGACTAGCTTCCAAGTTGCCAGACACTTGCTGAAGTTGTTCAAGGAAACTTCTTCTCCTGGCTTGACGAACTTTTTATCTTAGGGGTCTGTTTCAAGAATTTATGTTTTTTTTTTTCCCTTGACAGATTATCATACTGACTTCTTCAACATAAATTATATTATGGTGTACATCCCCAGTAACCTTGATGGTGTTTGGGAGCTACTAAATCCCTTTAGCTAGTTGAGTATCTTAGGGAATCATGTTGGAAACAAAGAAATCAAGACATTTGGAAGGATCATCAGAAATTTGTTGTCAGAGCCAAGGTCATGCAACATAAGGCAAAATAATCAATTTCTCAGAGCTGAATAAAGCCACGTATACCCAACTGTGGTAAACACAGTCAGAGGTAATCCCCATGATCCCCGCCTCCTGGCACACGTCTTTGTGTCAACCCATTCTCTTAAGGGTGACCAGGACCTATGATCTGTTTGTAACTAAGAAACACAGCAAATGTGATGAGATGTATGTGATTCTGTGCACACAATTTTGTTACATAGATTGGAACTCCCATTGGCTGAGACACTCTCTCCTGTGGTGATTTTGAAGATGCCAGCTGACTTGTAGGAGCTGGCCTAAGGGGAGGGCCACATGGTAGGCAATTGAGGGCACTTTCTGGTCAATAGCATCAAGACATGCAAGCCCCCAGCCCAAGAACCTACAAGACTCTGAGTGTTGCCATCAGCCATCAGAGATGGGAAGTAGATCTGCCCCCAGTTGAGCCTCAGATGAGACTGCAACCCTACATGACATCTTCATTGTAGCCTTATGAGACCTTGGAGCAGAAAATCCAGCTAAGCCATTCCTGGACTCTCCAGCAATGCAAAATGCGAGAAAATCAATGTGTGTTGTTTCAAGCCATTGAGTTTATGGTAATTTGTTTCACAGCCATAGAAAACTAATACACCAACAGACATTTTCCTTTTTAATGCTGCCTCAGTTTCCTCAAGCCATGACACTCCCACCTGACCTTATAGTACATATTTCCACAGAAAACCTCTTCCAGGCACAATCAACTGTCCCATATTTCAGTTTATGTGTGGTCTCAAGGAGAGCTAGGGAGTATATTCATGTATTTAAGACTCTAAGAACTAATTCCATCACATACTTCTCTCCCATCCCAATACGAGTCCTATCATTAACTTATAGACAATGTCATGTTGTCATATTTATTTCTTCCTTCAGTTGGCCACGTTCTCTTCATCCCAGGAATTTACACCTTTCCCTCAACCATAAGACAAAACAAAACAAAAAGAGAATTATATCCATAGCTGATTAATTGTCTCTTCTGAGTTGAGTCTTGATCACTTTTCTTCCAGAGAACAATCTTTTTCAAAGGTCTGCCCTCAAAAATGAATGAATAAGAACTCAGCCAAGTGGAGAAAGGGAAGGAGAATGTTCAAAGAACAGCTTGAGAGCACACAAATCCTCATGGTGGAAAAGCACATGATGTGAAAGAAGGCAGAATACATACACAATAAAGCTGGGTAGGTAAGATGGAGTCAAATCATGAAAATCTCACGGAGCATGTTAAAGATTTAGCTTTCTAACCTAAGAACAATGAGAAGATGTTGAAAGGTTCTTAGGAGCGTGGGAGAGGTGGCATGATCAAAGTACCCTTTGGAAGGGGTGCCTGGCTCGCTTAGTGGGTAGAGCATGAGATTCTTGATATTGGGGTCATGAGTTTAAGCCCCATGTTGAGCATAAAGCTTACATTAAAAAACAAAAAAATCCCAAAGTACTCTTTGGAAAAGATGAGTCTGGCCAAAGTGAAGGAGAATATAGTGAAAACACGGAGAACAGTTAGAAGGTGACTGAAGAAGCTATCTAGTGAGAGATTATAATAGCTTGGATTAGTGGGATAGCAATGAAAATGGAGAAGAGCTGGAGCTAACTAGACAGAGGAGCCTAAAGTTATTATTCATTATTGTTCCTTAGAAATTTCATAACCCTAATCTTGGAAAGTTTTCTGATTTAATTTTAATTTGCCTGGAGGATTTCCTCAGTCTCTTCAGAAAGGATGCATAGTTAGCATACTTTCTGGGCCCTTGCATGTTTGAAACTATGTCAACACTCCTTCATAAGTAAATTAGGGCATCATCAGCTGTTATATTTTTCTCTCAAAATTTTATAAATGAGTTACTGTATCCTCTAGTTTTATATAGCAGAAAAGAAGTTTCCCTTTGATTATCTTCTTTTTTGTCCATACTTTGTTTTCTACTGTCTGAAAGTTTCCAAGGAGCTTTATCCTAGAATTGCACCAGATAGGTCTAGGAGTATATTTTTAATCCTGTTGGGTGCCCAATGAACACTTGGGATCTGAAAACTTGATTACATTTGAAGCTCAGATAAGATAAGCTTAGATAAGTTCTAAAATTTCCTGAATTATTGCTTACCTTCCTTCACCTACCTCCCTCTTGGAAAGTCTATTCCTGGCATAAATCCTGGGGCTTGTTCTATAACATGTGTTCTTTTTTTGTTCATGATTTCTATTTCTTCATGTTTTGTTTTGCTTTTTGAGAAAGTTTCCGTATTTGAACTCTCAAGTCACTTATTCAGTTTTCAGCAGCACTGATTCCATTTTTTCACTTCTTTGGAATCTTTAAATTCACAAATCTCACTTTTTTAATTTTTCGTTTTCTTAAGATTTTCTTTGAATTTTTAAAATAATCTCTACATCCAGTGTGGGGCTCAAACTCACAACTCCGAGATCAAGAGTTACATGCTCCACCAAGTCAACCAGCCAGGCACCCACACAAATCCCACATTTTTAAAAATTTCCAAAACGTTTTTGCTTTCTCATAATTTCTTTTTTGCATTTTTCTTTATTTTTTTTAAGATTTTGTTTATTTATTTGACAGAGAGAGAGAGAGAGGGAGAGTGCACAAGCTGGGGGAGCTGCAGGCAGCAGGAGAGGGAAAGACAGGCTCTCCACCAAGCAGGGAGCCCAACGTGGGGCTTGATCCCAAAACCCTGGGATCATGACCTGAGCTGAAGACAGATGCTTAACTGACTGAGCCACCCAGGCTCTCCTCCCTTTATTTTTCATAAGAATTCTCATCATAGATTATTTTTTAAGTTTTCCTCTAATACCATAACTCTTTTCCTCAGAACTAAGTCATCTTAACTGATCTGTGAATCACATGTCCACTCACTGCAGCAAGTGTAGAAATCATTCCAAAAACCTTTGCAGGTAGGGTTGGTGAAGCCTGTCAGGCCATGCTGGCTTTGCAGAAGAGTGAGGTCAGAAGTTTTTCATGTTAAACCATTGATGAAACAACGGGGCTGATTGATGCTGAGGACTGTATTATTTTAGTCTTCTCCACATGTGACCTTTGAGTGGCTGTTATTTTGGGCCCACTGGATGGGAAGTAGTTCAAAACAGCAGTCCCCTTCAGCAATGGCAGCATCCATGGAATCAGCAGATTCCCCACACAAGGACTCCTTGGCGAGCAGGAAAGAAGGGCTGATCTCCACAGGTTTGGGCGATCTGCTGTCTGCCCTCTCAGACAGCCTTGGAATCTGAGTTCCCACCTACAGACTAGATCAGAGAGAAGGGTCTCCTCCCTCCTCGTGATTGAAATCATGCTGGAGAGAGGGTTCCATCTCCCAACCTGATTTCTGCAAGGTCATCTGGGAAGCCTAAAGATCCTAGATGTGTAGGATCCCCTCCAGGTTCCTACAGTGCAACATGGTCATCTCTATACCATCCCCCAAACTCTCCAACCCAAAGACACACATATACATTAGCTTTAACTTATTCATTGATTCACCCCCACAGGAAGTTGAGGGAAACAGGAGTAAAAATCATGTGCTCAGGCTGCTGTCTTCCTAGAGTACTTCCTCTGGGTGGCTATATCTATCTATCTATCTATGAATACACATACACATATACATATACAAATATATACATAATATTTCTTTAAAATTTTATATATTTATATATTATTTATATATTTTTATTTCCTTTCATCTGTACTAAAATCCCCTTGAAGGCAGGAATGTCAGGTAGTTTATGTGGTTTGGTTTTTTTTTTATCTCTTTTTGTTTAAGATTTTATTTATTTATTTGACAGAGAGAGACACAGTGAGAGAGGGAACACAAGCAGAGGGAGTGGGAGAGGGAGAAGCAGACCTCCTGTGGAGCAGGGAGCCTGATGCAGGACTCGATCCCAGGACTCTGGGAT
Organism: Lutra lutra; assembly: GCF_902655055.1. Lineage (NCBI taxonomy): Eukaryota > Metazoa > Chordata > Mammalia > Carnivora > Mustelidae > Lutra > Lutra lutra. The sequence goes on along the minus strand of NC_062296.1, from coordinate 61,636,671 downwards.
CATGACCCGAGCAGAAGGCAGACGCTTAACGACTGAGCCACCCAGGTACTCTGGTGTTTTGTTGGTTTTTTTTTAAGACAAGTTGTGTAATGAAGATAGTGTAACCCAACTTCAGTAGGTGTCCCTTAAAAGCACTGATGACATTCTAGACATAATTCAAAATTCGTAAGCAGGTGAACCAAGCAAAAACACATGCCTTAGAACTAACAACTAAGAAATACGGTCGCATTAGCCATCAGTAATTGGTTTTTTTTTGTCATGCTGGTTGCCAATTTTGTATCGATTACTCATTGTCCTTGAAAATCAAGATACTATTGATCTGCATCAAGGACTTAAAGGTTTCTCAAGAAATATTTGTGGATTTTGATGAATTACAAAATAAAATAAGACCACAATAGACTAGTCTATGCAATTTCATTGTTTACATTTCTTAAATAACTATGCATTTTCCTTTCTTTAGTAGCTAATATTAATTAGTTAAGGAAACCTTTCTGATTCCCAGGTCACTTCTAAGGCTTTGTGAAGTGGTTTTTGAATAATTTCATGATAAACCATCTTAGGAGATGCTTGACCTGCCTTAAGGTCTTGAGTGTCCTAATTCCTCAGCTGATCAATAGAAACACTCTTGAAGATGTATTGTTGAAAACATAAAGTATGTAAGCCCATAATTTTCTTCTGCTGTGAATGTAATTGGCTCCCATTTTAAGCAAAAGCACTTTGAGAATGTCAGAAAATTGAACCCTGCCTCTACCTGGATATAGAAATAAGTAGTGAGGACACTCGAAATGAAGTCAGAATGACGGGGTGGCTGATATAATGATGAAATTAGGACAAGAGGTGTTTTTGAGATAAACTGGTTCAGTACTCCTGTTGCTAAAAGCCTATGGAATGTCACCAAATGTTCAGTAAGGAAGATTACCAAACCACCCAAAGAACCAGTCTGTGGATGGGTCAAAGGTCTATGAAAATGAACAGAAAGAATTTACTTTCCCTTTCTCTAGTTGAAATAAAGGGAGGTTTTTCTTTCTGTAAGTTTGAATGAGACCAAAGAGGCTCAGGTGGCCCTGAGAGCCTTGGAATAGAGATTATTACATAGAGATGACAACTAGAGAAGTCTCAACCTGGGGTTCAATTTAATTGGTTTCTGTCTACAGGACCCCATATTATTTATCCCAATATGGTTCCAAAATTCTCTGCTTCCCTGCAAAGTAGATGTTCCCGAAGATTACCTCCTGCCTACCAGAGTGAACCTCTATTAGTTGGAATGTTTTGTAATAGTTGTTGCTTCCATTTTAGCTCAGCTGGACTCAGGAAATGAAAGGGGGGGTGAGTAGCTAGGGTGTATTTAGGGAACACAGGGCTATAGCTCATTGGCATGAGCTTTAGGAAATGTTTTTTTTTTTTTTTTTTTCGTGTGGTTTCCACTTGTCCTGATTATAAATTTTTGCCACCACACTGGACACCAGTACCCTGCTTACAACATGGCAAGACAGACCCCGACCTGGAACTCTAGTCTCAGAGTCCTATTTTGGTCCTCTTCAAATGGTACCCTACTACATAAGATGAGGAGTCTATGGGGTCAAGGGGTCTGAGAATTCTAATTTGAACCAGGATCTCCAGAATTTTATGGAAGTCTATTTGTCAAGATAGGAGGCTAAAACATTTTATTTCACCATCTTCTAGCTTGATTTACAACATATTTTTAGATAAATACTGTGTGGGCCTTCATTTGTACTCTTTTTTTTTTTAAGATTTTATTTATTTGACAGACAGAGATCACAAGTAGGCAGAGAGGCAGGCAGAGAGAGAGGAGGAAGCAGGCTCCCCGCTGAGCAGAGAGCCTGATGTGGGGCTCGATCCCAGGACCTTGGGATCAAGACCTGAGCCGAGGGCAGACGCTTAATGACTGAGCCACCCAGGCGCCCCCCATTTGTACTCTTGACCTGGTCTCCACAAATGGTAGAAATGGGCCTGCTTGGCACTACTCTTGGGCAGCATAAGACTCTTACCTGACCAGTTCTTGGACCACCTCCAATGCAGTTCCTTTCTCATCTCAGAACAAGACTCTAACTAGTGCGTGGTCCTGGCTCTCCCATCAATTAACATGTTACTTCCTCTGAGTTTTCCTGTCTGTAGAACTGGGAGGTTGGACAAGATGAGTCAAAGGTTCCTTCTAGTTCTTTAACCTGTAAATGTGGCAAAGAGCAGCCAGCTATGTCTGGCTTTTCAGCATTTACTGGGGTCTTTAGATCATTTTGAACCAAGGTTTCAGTGGGTAAAATGTAGTGGGTCCTCAGTCATGTTTCTGTTCTAAGCATGCAATGGAGTTTCCTTAGGTCTTACCACTTGTGCATATGAAAATGAACTTGATTAATGTTGATAACTTCAGTTCCATGAGTTTCTACCCACATGTTTAGGGCAAGAACCTCTGTCTTCAAAATTTCACCAAACTACTTATGGGCATTTCCAGGGTTTCTTAACAGTTCTTAGGTTTCCCCATTCTAAGCCACCAGGTTACTGTCTGCTGGAGTCCTTCTTAACCCTCCGCACCACACATGAAGCCCATGTGAGTGACAGAGAGCATTAACAATGGTCCTAGGGCACCAGCTCCTGATGCCTCTAAGGCTACATTCCCATACAACAAGCTGCAGCCAAGGTGATAAGGAATGCCCTTCTGCCCTTCTCTCCATTTTACTTCCTACTCTGTCCATGGGATGGATACATAGCAGAGATGAGCCTGCCCCACTCTCTCACACTGTCGTGTGACAACATTGTTTCTCTGGAAAGGACTCAGATACAGATCCAAGGACCCCAGCACAAAACCCTGACACTGACTTCAATATCTGTCTTTCCCAGGTGCTGAATGTTCTCTGTCCCCCTCCCCACATGAATATGAATCAGGCAGATGCCCATGGATTACTGGCCCACTAACCTATTAGATATAACAGATATGTGAATACAATTGGAACACAATAAATCAGTGAATGAATGACTTATTGAGATAACTAAATCCTAAGGAAATGACAGCGTACAGCAATATTAGGCTGACTTTCCAAACATCTCAGAAATTCATTTGGATTCACAGTGTCTGTAATTACTCACTGAATATTTTAGGCCATTAGTGAATGACTCCTGCATTTTGGGCAATAGAGAAAGCTAGTTATTAATATCCACTGGGTATTTGTGTTGTGCCAGGAAGCAGGATACAAATTTATATGCCTTATCTACTTATTCCTTTAGGTGAGGGGCTGGTAAACTTTTTCTGTGAGTGACCAGACAGTAAACTATTTTCAGACTTTGTGAGCCATAATCCTAACATCTTTGTTGTACTTTTCAGCTCTGAAAGCCAAAGTGTCAACAAATGGATTTGGCCATGTTCCAAAAAAAACTTTATTTACAAAAATAGGTTACAGGTTGCACACAAGCATAATTTGCTGACCTCTACTTTATGGACTTCATGGGGATGCTACCGTTTGCATCTTTGTTGAACAGACAAGGAGACTGAAGCATAAAGGCTTAGCATGAGGCTAAGCCATTGGGCCAAGATCTCTGATACGAAGGAATGGAACTGGGATTTGAACCTAAGTAGGCTGATTCCAGAGCTCACACTCTTCAGCACGGAGCCATTTGGGGTATAGGACAATAAGTTATAGATTACCATTGGTGGGAAACTTAAGGGCTGGGACTTGCCTTTGAACCTGCACTGCAAGTGGGCGTCATGTTTCCTTCCTCAGTCATCATTGCCAACACAGATCTCGATATACATATCCCCCACTGAGAGCAGAGCAATTCCTATGAACACTTTCATAAGCCAAAATGGCATAAAGTGAAGAAGCAATTACTGTTCATTTATATGAAAAAACTGAGTATTCCCAAACCCCCCAGATTGCCTCTCTTAGGCTTTTCTGATACCTTAGGACACATCTTGTGAAGACATGCAGAAAATAAATCAAGATAAAGCACAGATGCTCACAGACATGGCTCAGAGCTCTGGCAGCTTGATGCTGAGATGTGGAGTGTACTTTCCAGGAAAGGAGCTTAGTGGGGCCACTCTCACTGTTAGGGGTGCCACTGCCTCAATATCGGCTCGCTGCAAAACAAACACTGAATGCCCTTTTCTCTTTTTGCCTTTGTTCATAGAAGCAGAAATCCTCTTTGGAGTTCTTTTGCTTAGTGAAACCAGGCACTAATGTAGGTCTTTCCTAAAAGCAAAATGGCCCAATGTGAACTTTTGAAAAGCAGGGTATACCTGCATACTGATCATCCATTAAAGGGAAAAAAGCCAGTAATAAATGAAAGGTCACTTTCTCGCTTTGAAGTATCAGGAAAGGGTGGTGTATGCCCCAACTAACAACCCTTAATTAGAGAATTGCAGCATTCATGACTTCTTAATTGCTCTAATGATATGATCTCACTTACTACCCATTAATTTCCTCTCCAACATGGCCCTTCAAGCCAGCTCCACCTTTCATAAGGAAGCATGAGTCAGTAATAATGATAATGATAATAATAATGATAATGATGATAATTCCACTAACAACAACACATTTTTATAGTACTACTCTAAGCCACTCTTTTTTCTTTTTATTAGGGCCCCTCAATGTAATGCCCCCAGATGGCTTCCAAACTCATTGTGTCAACCCTTCCCGCCGCCCAGGTCCCGACCCTAGATTCTCTTCCAGCCCAGGATCATCGCTGGGTCTGCTGTTCCTTCTCTGCACTTGGACCCCCTGCCTCCAGCCTCTTGATCACACTAGGAGTAAGTGGATGGCTATATTTAGAACCCAGCCCTGCCCCTTTGCCCATGGTCATGCTATCTGAGCTCGCCTTGGCATGTTTCTCATCTACAACATGGGCATGAAAATAACTGTAGAAGGGGTACCTAGGTGGCTCAGTGGGTTAAACCTCTGCCTTCGGCTCAGGTCATAATCTCAGGGTTCTGGGATCGAGCCCTGCATCGGGCTCTCTGCTCAGCAGGGGGCCTGCTTCCCCCTCCCTCTCTGCCTGCCTCTCTGCCTGCTTGTGATCTCTGTCTGCCAAATAAATAAATAAAATCTTTTTTAAAAAAGAAGAAGAAGAAAAGAAAATAACCATAGAGGGCTTTGAGAGGATTTCAATGAGTTTATATTTAAGGTGGGGAGAACAGTGCTGGCCACACAGTAAATGCTCATTTGCTGCATACCAATCACTGTATTATGTTGTGTCATTTATTTCATAATATTGTAGTTTCACTCCTCCTCGAGTAAAAGCTTTGTGAAGCCATGGGCTTTGTTCAGATCACTGCTCTATCTTCTGTGCCTAGAACAGTGCTCGATGAAATCAGGGGAAATGGTAGGCTGCCTAAAGAGGAAAAATAGGGGCACATCTAAGTTTAAATTTTTATCTTAATCCCAGTTAGTAAAACACAGTGTTATATTGCCACTCCATCTTCTAAGCACTTTGAATATAGCAATTCATTTAATCTTCACAGCAAAAAACATTTTACAGATGAGGAAACTAAGACCTAAGTGTTAAGTGGCTTGGCCAAGGGTGAAATCCAATAAAATGGCTCAGCTGGACTTTGAATCCAGGCATGCTGGCTCCAGAACCCATGATCTTAAGTGCTATGCCTGACAGTCTTTAGAGGAGGATTTAAAAAATGGCACAAACTAAAATTTGTCATTTTGATAGGTCATCTCTGTGTAGATAGAATGTAAATGGGGTTTTGTGGTTTATGATGGAATAGTCTACTATATTCTTCCTTATTAATGAGGTTGTAACCTTCCTTGCACATGAAGGCATGGGGAAGCCCCCATCAATGATCTCTCACTCTCTCTGTTGACGTTGGTAATCTGTCCAGATGCCAGTGCCCATTCCCTGAGAGTTTCAAGAAGTGATCATCTGAGTGTGTGGGGTCACCTCAGGAATGCCCAGGGACATGGATGGGGGCAGAAGGATACTTTGAAGTAGAAGCATTTCCTTTCTCATCTTTCTACTTTTATGTTCTCTCTTGAAACTTTAGTCCTTGGGAGATGCAGCAGATGGTGTTACTGGGCCACCCACATCTCCTTGGAATTTTCCCTATATACAGTTCATTCCTGTACTGCCAGCACCTGGGCCTCTTTGCCTGAAAGCTCTCTTTGGCCTACGAAGCCCTCTCTGCATACATGTGGAGCCAGGTGAAAGTGCCAGGGAACTAATCACTGATTGATAAGAACTGGTGTATAAGGATGCCTGGGTGGCTCGACCAGTCATTTAAGCATCCGCCCTCGACTCAGGTCATGATCCCAGGGTCCTGGGATCGATCCCAGTGTCTGGCTCCCTACTCAGCAAGGAGTCTGCTTCTCCCTCTGTCCCTCCTCCTGCTCATGCTCTCTCTCCCTCTCGAGCGCGCTCTCTCTTGCTCTCTCTCTGTCAAATAAATAAATAAACTCTTAAAAAAAAGAATTGGTGTATAAATACCCAGCACCGTTACTCCTCAGCACATATGCAACACAGGTCCTTAGAACTCCCCAGATGATTAAGCTCAGTAGTCTACAGTGGAAACTGGCTTGATATTTGTATCAGTAAGAATTCCACCAGAGGGGGGAAAAACAGTATGAGATATGTATGATAGATAGATTGATTGCAAGGGCGCGGGGCCCCACATGTCTGAAATCCATAGGGCAGGCCTTCAGGAAGGGCAGGCTAGGACTTTAGGGCAGGGGCTGGTGCTATTTGTACTTTAAGAATGCAGGTGTCACACCATTTGGGAAGGCTTTCCTCACCATCGTCCCATCTGTCTCATGCCTGTATGACAGCCCCTGTGTTACCATTGTTTGCCTCCTGCTTGAAGACAACCACTATTATTTCTTGGTGCCTATCTCTCTCCCAGTTCGGTGCCTAATACAAGATGGTCAACAAATACTTGAAACGGATTAAATGAAACTTCTCAGCCCTCCTGAATCACAATATGGGCTTACTCTGAAGGGAAAAGACCTAGAATATTTTTATATTTTAAGTGCTGTAATTTTCACAGCATGTCCATTATTCCCCATAAAGGGCTTTTAGGTCAACATTTCCTTCTGGGTATCTACATTGTTTGGGGAAATTTTGTAAGTTGGAAGGATTTTTTACACATGTTGCCATCTTCCATTTCACACTCCTGGCTGCACTCCCAAAAATACCCAACAACTTAATTATATTTGTAGACTCACAAAGTAGCTTTCATGAGTAAGAGTGCCATTCATCTATGAGAGAACCCAGCAGAGTTCACTGGCGGCAGCTTGCCAGGAAAACAGAGACCCTAAGTGCTTGCTAGCTCCTCGAACCATCCACTGGAGTTCTCCATTTTAAATAGCAATAATGGCTTAAAAAATCGTTTTTTAATTTGTCAGCTTTCAGTTGAAACCAGAAACCTTTCAAGCACTGCCTGTATGCGTGTGATCCACCTGTCCTTTTCCTTCTCCCACTGGTGTCATCTTTCCAGGAGAGAGATCCACTTCTGTTCTCCCTGAAAGCTCACCTTATCTCAGACTTTGAGACCTAACCCTGTGTGTGCTGTCTAAATGTATAAACATAAGGAGGAGAGGCAGGATGGAGCTCCACCCTGCCACAAGGTCCGCAAACTTCATATTCAAGTAATGCACGGGGAAACCTGGCCTGTTCTTCATGTGAATGGTAGTTCAGTGTTGACTGCTCCAGCAGAGCTGGTGACAGTAATAATGGCCGCTACTCTTCACCAAGCACAGTTTGCCAGACCACCACATGGAGATGTTTACAAACATGACAGCACCTGATCTTCACAATCAGTTTAAGAGGTCGATTCTCTGAGCCCCATTTTATAGCTGAAGAAACTGTGGTTCACAGGTAAATTTTTACTGTAGAAAATTCTGAAAATTTGAGTTCATTCTAAGATTAGAGCAGAGATCAGTAAGATAGAAACTAGAGATACAGTAGAACGCATCAATGAAACTAGAAGCTGGTTTTTTGAAAGAATCAATAAGATCGATAAACCATTGGCCAAACTAATCCAAAAGAAAAGAGAGAAGGCCCAAATCAATAAAATTACGAATGAAAAGGGAGAGATCACAACTAACACCAAGGAAATAGAAATAATCATCAGAAGTTATTATCAACATTTATATGCCAATAGATGAAATGGATGCATTCCTGGAAAACTATAAACTTCCAAAATTGAACCAGGAAGAAATTGACAACCTGAATAGACCATTATCTAGTAATGAGATTGAAGCAGTGATCAAAAACCTCCCAAAAAACAAGAGCCCAGGACCTGACGGATTCCCTGGGGAATTCTACCAAACTTTCAAAGAACAAATAACACCTATTTTCCTGAAGCTGTTTCAAAAAATTGAAGCAGAAGGAAAACTTCCAGACTCTTTTTATGAAGCCAGCATTACCCTGATCCCCAAACCAGGCAAAGACCCCACCAAAAAAGAGAATTTCAGACCAATACCCCTGATGAACATGGATGCTAAGATTCTCAACAAGATCCTAGCTAACAGGATCCAGCAGCACTTTAAAAAGATTATCCACCATGACCAGGTGGGATTCATCCCTGGGTTGCAAGGATGGTTCAACATTCACAAATCAATCAATGTGATAGAACAAATCAGTAAGAAACTACAATTTAAATAAGACTTACTATGAATCTGTTTCTGGTATTTTGCTTGAATTCTAACCCTGAGTCTCTGTCTTGATACAAATGTCCATAAAGATGATGTCTCTAACTGTAATTTACTGAGGCCTTACTATGAGCTGTGTGTTTAACTAACCAAGTGATGGGGCCAGGATTCAAACCCAACGCAATCTGCATCAGAGCCTGGGATCTTCCCACTGTCCCTTCAAGGATGAGGCTTAGTCTTGCTTTCTCCACTTGTGCTAGTAATCGTGGCCTTGCCTTGGGACTCCAGCCACGTGACTGAGGGCTGGCTTCCTTCCCAAGCCCTGCTGCCTCTATTCCAATCCAATCCATGCTGAGCCAGAGGGATGGGAACAGGACCTGCTGGTGCTTCCCATGTAGAGGCACTTAACTCTAACAGGAAACCAATAAAAACGTAATCACAGACTCAGAAAAACGCAGTGGAAGAAAATAGAGCTTATGAACTGTGTGCATACTAGGGAGCTTAGCCTAGTTTGAGGAGGGTGTGATCAGAAAAGAATTTACTGAGGAATTGCTTTTTTGAAAATTAACTTTGAGGTATGATTTAAATACAATAAAATCAATCCTTATTAAGTATACATTTGATGAGTCTGGGCCAATGCATACGCCCATGAAACCACTACCATGATCAAAGTAGAACATTCACATCACCCCCAAAGCTCCCTCCTGCCCCTTTGCAATCAGTAAGCTACTTACAGCCCCAGGCAACCACTCACCTGCCATCTGTCATGCCACCTGCCATGATAGGTCACATTTGCCTTTTTTTAGAGTTTGATATAATTCCATACTATATGTGTGCATTTGTGTCTGGTTTTGCTCCAGATAAAGTTCTTGAGATGCATGAAAACAAATATGAATCTCAGGCCACCTTTTGTCCCAGATCTGCTGTCACAGAACTTCTGACACCATTAATTTCCTGTCTGATGAGCAACCCATTGCTACCTTCCTGCCCCAATCAACCTTCTTCACCACCTCCTACCACCCAGCCTCAGGCTCCTCTGTCTGCTCAGGCTCCTCTCTGGCATATGTCTGGACTTATCTATAAGCACCTGACCCACGTTCAGTGGGCACATTCATTTCTCAAGGCAAAGCCTCAGCTTCCCTGGCCTGGCCCTAGCTTTTGAGGCCTGAAAACCCATTCTAAAAAAGTAGGAGCGGCCTTAATCTCTATGATCCATACATTAATGAATGACTGATCAAGAAATGAAGACTTCCTTCCAAGATATGACTCAAATATCACTTTGGAAGTGACTGGATTCTCAAAGTGCTTTATGTTTACCTCTTTTGAGGCACACAACAATTTCTGCCATATTTAAGCCTGTGTGTGTGTGTGTGTGTGTGTGTGTGTGCATGCTTATCTCTCCATTCAGACTTTATGCTCCATTAGGGCAACAATGAGGTTAATTCCTATTTGTGATGCTCGAGGAAATAGCAAAGAGGGGGAAAACTAGGTGTCTTCAAATGTAATCCCCTCAATGACTCAAATAATCTTCCTTCCAGCTATGGAACTCACAAATTTAGAATTTGTCAAGGAAAAGCACTTTTCTTATACATAAAATATTATTAATAATGAAAATTTTAAACACACTAAAATTTTAAATACACTAAAATTAACCCATAGAGAAGAACAGAGCTTATGCTAAAGAGCAACATGAAGGGGTAGACATGTTTTTCTATGATTTATAAAACCTCTGACTTTATAAACTGAAACACAGTCAAACTGCAAAGTCCAGTCTATAAAAAGCATGTACTCCATATTGAAAGTGGTCACAAATCAGTGCCAACAGTGAATGAATATTGAGATTCAGGTGAAATATAAGTCAACTCTACTCAGTGTAACTGAGTACACAATGGTCAAGGAGACATTTCACTGTTACATACTGTTCTGTTTTACCTGAATCATTTATTTGAGATAAAAGGAAATTCTGTTATTACATCCATGAAGTTAATCAAACACAGCTGCCCACCATGCTGTCTGTCTCCATTTGACTTAAAAAAAAAATGGCACTTCCTGCTACCATCCCCATAAGTGGGCTTATGTTGTAGGTATGATCACCTTAAGTCTTTGTAATTTAAGGGCCTAATTTTCTGCCCTCATTTCCACAAAGACTTTTACAGCAGGCACAATACACTCCAGTGGGGAAGTAATATATCATACCCTTGGTACATGCAAAGATTACTTCATTAATTACAAAGAAAAACTATAAAAAGAGTCTATCTATTTTCTGCAACCTGTTCACAAAAAATGCCAGAGGTGGGCCTCTCAAAGTACTTAGGTGTGCATAACATTATCTTAAGCATTTATATCCAGTTTTACATTGTTTTAATGTTTTAAAAGACAAACCTTATTATAAGATTTATAAAGAAAAGAACAGATGTTTTTCTATCCCTCACAAGCTGATCACTGCTCTGAGGAAACCACTTCTAACTCCTTTAGCACTTTTGATTTCAGTATATAACACCCCTACAGCTAAGTCTTGATTTTTTCTTTTGTTTTCAATACTATCTATTGATTTCCTAATATGGAAAAGCAGTGTTCAGTGTCCTTAGGTACTCCTCAACCAGATCCTTCAAACACACACCTCCCAATTAAAACTTTTCCCTTCCCCTTAATTTTTTTAAAGATCAACACTCTGTTTTACATTGTTATTACAAGTTTCACATAATTACAGATTGAGCCATGGAGTCTCCATGCTTGTACTTAATTTCTTGTAAAACTGGGTTTTTAAAAAATTTTCCTGCAATTTATATTCTCCGCCACCCCCCACAGCCCACCACCACCACCACCACCAATTAGTTTCTCTGTGTCTGTATTCTCAGAGTTGAGTTGGGTTGGGTTTTTTTAAAGATTTTCTTTATTTTTTTGTCAGAGAGAGAGGAGAGCACAAGCTGGGGGAGCAGCAGAGGGAGAGGGAGAAGCAAGCTTCCCACTGAGCAGGGAGCCCGATGCAGGGCTTGATCCCTGGACTCTGGATCATGACCTGAGCCAAAAGCAGACACTTAATTGACCGAGCCACCCAGGCATCCCCAGAGTTGAGTTGAAAAGAGAATGAAAGGGAGTTTCTCACAGTTCAGATGTTCAGATGTTCAGATTTTTCCTTCGCCCTCTGAACTTGTGACCAATCCTCCACAATGCCTGGGGTCCCTGAGGTCGGAGTCTCTCTGGTAAAATCTCTCTACAGGGTAAAATCTCTGCTCTTCCAGGGACACCTGGGTGGCTCAGTTGTTAAGCATCTGCCTTTGGTTCACGTCATGATCCCAGGGTCCTGGGATTGAGCCTTGCATCCAGCTTCCTGCTCAGTAGGAGGCCTGCTTCTCCATCCCCCATTCCCCCTGCTTGTGTTCCCTCTCTTGCTGTGTCTCTGTCAAATAAATAAATAAAATCTTTAAAAAAAAATCTCTGTTCCTCCACACACAGCAGGGAGCAGATGTCGGATTCATTTAAGTGCTACTTATATACAGTCTATCAACCAAGTATCTTTCTGTCAGAGGCAACTCATGTTTCCTGAACCTTCCTGGGGTTCTCTGGTTGGACTCATCCACTTCCGTGCTTCTGGCATGATAGCTTGACACATCAGCTTTCTCTGGTCTGTGAGAGCAGCTTCCACCTGCCCAATTTGCTCTCCAGCTTGCATTTCTTCACTTCTATTTCCTCTCCTAGTGTCTTAGTCTTTTTGTGAAATAACCCTTGAATCCCCTTTGTGGTCAGCTTAGTGGGTTTGGAGAAAAATGGTAGTAGGGCCATTTGTTGGATTTACCAAATATCATTAGAATTTCTCATACAAATAAAGTTTAATTTTCTTAAACTTTTATGAATGCATCTGTCACGGGGCACCTGTGTGGCTCAGTCAGCTGAGCTACTGACTCTTGGGTTTTCAGCTCAGATCCTGATCTTGGTATCCTGGGATTGTGCCCCCACACCCCATGCTCACTGGGGAGTGTGCTTGAGATTCTCCCTCTCCCTCTGCCCCTCCCTACCCCTGCATGCATACACTCTCTCTCTCTAAAGTAAATAAATAAGGTGCGCCTGGGTGGCTCAGTCAGTTAAGTGTTTGACTTCAGCTCAATTTCATGATCCCATGATCCTCGGATGAGTCCTGCATCAGGCTCCCTGCTGAGTGGGGAGCCTGCTTCTCCCTCTCCCTCTGTCCCTCCTCCCTTCCCCCACATCTCATGCCCCTCCCCCCTACTCATGCTCTCTTTCTCTCAAATGAATGAATAAATGTCTTTTATTTTTTTTTAAAGATTTTATGTATTTATTTGACAGATCACAAGTAGGCAGAGCGGCAGGCAGAGAGAGAGGGAGGGGGAAGCAGGCTCCCTGCTGAGCAGAGAGCCCGATGCGGGGCTTGATCCCAGGACCCTGGGATCATGACCTGAGCCGGAGGCAGAGGCTTAACCCACTGAGCCACCCAGGCACCCCAATAAATAAGTCTTTTAAAGAATTTTAAAAATCTGCAACAGAAGTTCTCTCTGATTCAGATTTGGGAGTCCTAAAGGTAAAGGATAATTGGTACTTCATATTCACTTACACAGTTTTGGGGGCCCAGCTCCAAATGGCAAAATAATAGTAATAATAACAATAATAATAAGCAAGCAAACCAGCTCCCTCCCTTACATATTATGGTGACAAATAAAGTAGGGGAGTGGCTTGATAACAGAACTAAATGGAGAAAAAAATGATTCAAGACATTTTCTTTAAAGTGGCCTATCATACCTTATTGCTAAGAAGTTCTGAGCCAAAATAATACATGTTCTTGTCATGTAAGAAAACTTAAGAGCAAAAGTCTCTGCAAAGAGTGGCTTCTCCTTTACATTAAAGGGCCATCTTTGATTTGTTTATTTCATGTCCTCTATGCAACTGCCACCACCATCCCAGTAGTACGGCCTTCCAAGGGCCCCAGATGATTTCTCACCTACTAATAGCAATGGCCTGTTTGGGGAGGGCTCTCCAAAACATCAGACTTTGAGAGCCCTTCTACTTTTCTGAAGCCCAATAGTTTGGTTCCATATGGTTTCTCTCTGCTCTACTCTTCCTCCATAATTGGTTTCTAAAATCCTCCTGCTCACTTTTCTTCCCTTTGTTGCTAAGCTCAGGTTCCTGATCTCTGATAATACTGCAGAAAGGCTGGTTAAGGCCAATTTCAATTCTCCCTGACCTCTTGAAATACTTTAATCACATTAACCAGTTACAGTATCTGTCTTATAAAAAGGTTGGTGGGGCAATGTTATGGTGGATATTATGGGGTCCTGAGTCCCCCACCATCCCCCCTTCAGGGCTGAGGCACTTATTCCCTCAGCTTCTGGGGGCATTGGCAGCTGAAAGCTCTCTGGTAAGATGACCTGGCCCAAGGTCACACCAAATCTCCTGGGGTTACCTGCATCCAGTGATTTCCTTCACACCACACAGGTAGGGATCCCAAAGGCCTTCCCCTACAAACTCCCTGCAGGCTAATCTCCATCTTAGAGTTATTTTCAGGAACTGACCCAAACAGATACATGCGAATTTGAGTAGCTGGGGCAAAAGCAAAGTAGCACCATCACAAATCTCATTTTCCCAGGGCGGAGTATTTTAAGGACCAGGCATTATGGATTTATGGCTTACCAGCTCTGGGGGCCTGCCCAGTTTCAGTTCAGTATAACCATGTCTCCTTTCCTCATGTATGAGACATCAATGACAGTTAAGCCTATGCCAACATAGGGCAGGGCTTCTCAAACTCTAGCCTGTATCAAAATCCCAGAGGGCTTAATAAAACACAGATGGCTGGTTCCCAATTCAAAAGTGTCTGAGTCAGTAGGTCTGGGGTAGGGCCTAGGAATTGGCATTTCTTTTTTAAAAAGATTTATTTATTATTTGAGGGAGGGAGAGAGCGAAGGAGCATAGGGGCAGGGAGAGAGAGGGAGAGAGACTCCCAAGCAGACTCCCCACTGACCATGGAGCCCAACATGGGGCTCAACATGGGGCTTGATCTCACTGACCCTGAGATCATGACCTGAGCTGAAATCAAGAGTCAACTGACTAAGCCACCCAGGCACCCCGAGAATTAACATTTTTTTTAAAGATTTTATTTGTTTATTTGACAGAGAGAGATCACAAGTAGACAGAGAGGCAGGCAGAGAGAGAGAGAGAGAGAGAGGGAAGCAGGCTCCCTGCTGAGCAGAGAGCCCGATGCGGGACTCGATCCCAGGACCCTGAGATCATGACCTGAGCTGAAGGCAGCGGCTTAACCCACTGAGCCACCCAGGCGCCCCTGAGAATTAACATTTTTAACAGGTTCCCAGCAGCTGCTGCTACTGCTGCTGCTGGTCTGAGGGTCAATCTTTGAGATCCTGCCACACAGGGTCTTGTGAAGATTAAATGAGAGAATACAGTGGTCCTCGTTTTATCCGTGGGAGATCTATTCCAAGACCCCCCACAGGTGCCTGAAACCACAGATAGTACCGAACCCTACTGTATATACTGTTTTTTCCTATATGTACATACTTATGATAAAGTTTAATTTATAAATTAGACACAGTAAGAGATTAACAATAATAATCATAAAACAGAACATTGTAAAAAATATGAAAATAAAAGTTAGTGTGGTCTCTCTCTCAGAATATCTTGGTGTACTGTACTCACCCTTCTTGTGATAATGTGAGATGATAAAATGCCTATATGATAGATGAAATGAAGTAAACGATGTAGGCATTTTGACATAGCAGCATGCTCTTGTGAACCTGTTCATAGGTAAGAATAAGGATCATCTGCTGGTAGACTACAGCTGATCATGGATGACTGAAACCAAAGAAAGCAGAACCGCAGAGAAGGGGGGACTACTATATTTGCAATGCGCTGAGCTTGAGACACAGTACATGTGCAAAAATCTCAGTTGTCTTTGATGTTGTTATCAGAAAAAGCTATGCTTACTGATTCCAAAACTTTGAACTGAACCTCTGTGCCTAAGGCAGTTTTAGGAATCCAGGAAAGCAGAGAGGAGCAATAATATCTAAGGAGATGACTGCAAACAAACTTCATGGACCACCCAGAACCAGAGCTAGCCAATCATAAAAGTATCACAACCTTGGCAGTGCCTGGGTGATTCAATCCGTTAAGCATCTGACTTGATTTTGGCTCAGGTCATGATCTCGGGGTTGTAAGATGGAGCCCTACATCTGGCTCTGCACTGGGCATGGAGCCTGCATAAGATTCTCCCTCTCCTTCTCCCTCTTCCCCTCCCCCTATCCTCTCTCTCTCCCTCTAAAAAAAAAAAGTATCATGACACTGTTAGAAAAGGAGAAGCTGAGGTATTTCCTTTATAAATGGAATAAACATAAACCAATTGCATTTCTGGCTGGTCCCCATGTTTGTGCAGTGCCATCAACTCTTCTACCTGAACTCAGACGTTTCCTTCTTTAATTTCAAACCTATCAAAGCAGTATGGAGGGGAGGTGGGGCATGGTTTAATTATGAATAGCTCAACTGCTTTATCCCATTGAGAAAGACAAGCTTAATAAATAACAATATTCTACCAGGTAAACTTTTTTCAGTCATTATGAATACTTCTTCTTATTCATGACAAGTGCAATAATTCCATTCAGGCAATTAATTACATGCCAATGTAGAGATTCCATTCCCTCAACTGCACCTAGAAGGTGATTCCATGAAGCCTATGCCCAAGATCAGAAATGATGTCTGTTATTGGGACCACATCAGGAAAGCGTAACTCTGAAAAGTAGGAAGGATTTTAGGTTATTTTCTACATGTCTCTGTAACTCTGATCAAACAAGACTTAGATTCAAATCTAACCAACATTTCTTAAAAGCTTTTATTTGTTTGAGAGAGAGTGTGTTCGAGTGGGGGAAGAGGCAGAGGGAGAAAGAGAGAGAGAATCTCAAGCAGACTCCAAGCTGAGCACTGAGCCTGATGCAGGACTTGATCTCACAACCCTGAAATCATGAGCTGAGCCAAAATCAAGAGTCAAACACTTAACTGACTGAGCCTCCTAGGTGCCCCTAGCCAACATATTCTGAGCACCTGCAAATGTGTCAAGCCTTGTGCTCGATGCTTATCCAAATGTATTTTGTATAATCCCCACAACAGAAAGCAAATCTAATCTGTATTAAGGTGATAGAGGCTTAATATTATCACAGAATGGAGTTGAGTCTGCAGGAAACGTGAAAACATCAGAAATATCAACGCACCTCTTATTCATAGTGAGTGATTTGATATTTATTTTAAAGATACGTTGGTTTGAATGTCAGAATCTGCACACTGACTTTCATTTTGCTCCTTTAGTAGAGCTCAGTAACTTGCAAACTCTTGTGTGCCTAACAATTAATATGAAGGATTGTACATTCAAAACCAGATGTACCATACCTTCTAGTTGATTTAAGGGTCTTTCAAGGATATTTTAGACTGTAGGGGATTTTTATCTTAAAGGCTGACTTTCAAAACTCATTCCTACATAAAATAAGACTTTTATGAACATTTTAAGCCAAAATTTTTGGACTATCTAAATCCTCAACATATCAATGTAATGTTTAATTCTCTTTTATCTAGTAGAAGAATGAAACTCAATGAGGAATAAAGCCTGGGGAGACAGTTCTGAAGCTCAAGGGATGGTCCTAAAGAAATGGCACATGCATCACTTAGACTTGAAGATAACCTTCAGGATTATACTAGAGTTAGTTTCATCAATTTTTTCAACAAATATTTATTTGGCATCGAATGTGGCTGGTACTGCTCTAGGTACAATAGTAAATAAGGCATGAATTGCTGCTTTCAGGAAGTTTACATTTTGGAATCACAAGAGACAGATGAACAGCAAATAAATATAGATGCCATATATCATGGTCTATTTCATGATGTGAAGTAGTTTAAAGGGATAGAAAATTACAGCAGGGGGTGTTCATTTATCTGACACCAACAGAGAAGGACAAGGCCTCAGAAAATGGTGTCCCAGCAATAAAGTGAATAAAGTACAGAATTTTTCAAAGGACAGAGTGATCAGCTGTGTTGCACGAAGGGGACAAATCCAGTAAGATGAAAACTGAGAAATGATCATTGGATTTGGCAATGTGAAAGTCACTGACCTTGACAAGAAACCTGTGGTGGACTGATGGGGATGGAAACCTGACTGGAGTGGGTTCGAGATAAAATAAGAGAGGGGAAGACAGCAAGCAAGAAACAGCTACTGGGAGCTTTGTTCAAATGGCAACAGAGAAATGGTAGAGTTGTCAGAGAAGAATGTACAATAATGGGAGAGAAGCGGTATTGCAGGTTTCCATGCTAGAAGGACTGATCCAGTGCAGAGGGCAAAGTCAATGATGTAAGGGAGAGAGGTGGACAAGTCCTGGAGCAATGTCCTTGAGTGAGAAGTCAAGGATGGGATCATCTGCCCAAGGACAGGAGTTGACCTTATATGTGAATACAAAGCTCATTTGTTGAGGAGCAACAGAAGATGTAGAATAAAGAGACAGATACAGAAGATGGAATATGACTTCAGTGGGAAGTTATGGAATGCTCCCTTTTGAATGCTTTGATCTTCTCAGCAAAATCAGAAACAAAACCATCCATTGAGAATGAGCAAGGGCAGGAGGTATTGGTGGTTTGTGGAAAGAGAAAAAGGCATGAAAAGAATGCTCTAAAAGAATGGGAGAATGAATTGACCTGGAAGAAACAGTGGGATTTCCCAGCCGCTCTAAAGGCTCATCTGAAGGCAATGCACATGAGGATTGCATCTGGTGAGCTGGCTGGCCCAGAGGCCATCTCTAGAGTGGCAGGCAGGATGGTGGGCTTAGGATGTCATATCTCTATCTGAGGACATGCTGCACTATTTCCTGCTGCATGTAACTATCTTCATAAATTTCTATGACCTTTGCCATTGAAGAAAGTTGACATCCTCTAGCAGGGACCGACTGTGTCTTTGCATCAATCATGATGCTGTCCATTGTGACAAGCAAGCAAGGAGAGAATAGCATAGCATTATTCTTCAGGCACCTTGCCAATACAGTGTAGTCAAAGACCCTCCTTATTCATTCCCCAGGAATACAACAAATAGCTCTGCCTGCTAGAAACAGAAAAGCATTTTGCTAGGGCCTCAAAGCCAGTATCTCTAAACACACTGGTTTTTCCCCTACCACAGTCAGGTTTTCCTCCTAATTCATGGCCTGATTATCCACTTAATACCCTGAATATCATTAGGCTCATCTACATATGAAAAAAATATCATATCAATACTTTGCTTCTAAACCTTTGATGACTCCTCATTTCCTAAATGGTAAGTTTTAAACTCATGAGCCCAAGCTGGAGAACCCTTCTAGTATGTCGTCTTCTTTTTTTTTTTAATATTTTATTTATTTATTTGACAGAGAGAGATCACAAATAGGCAGAGAGGCAGGCAGAGAGGGGGAAGCAGGCTCCCCGCTGAGCAGAAAGCCCAATGCAGGGCTCGATCCCAGGACCCTGAGATCCTGACCTGGGCCGAAGGCAGAGGCTTAACCCACTGAGCTGCCCAGGTGCCCCTCTAGTATGTCTTCTCACAAGGTCTTCACCTACCCATCTTAAGCCCTGGACTTACCTTACTGCCTTCCACACCTATCTCAGGAGGTAATTTAGGCTCCCAAGAGGAAAAAAAAAATAACTGAGATGCTTTTGATAGGGAAAGCTCTAGTCAATTTCTATCAAGACCCTGGCCTTGGATTAGCTAAGAGAGGAATTTTCCATCATGTGTGCCAGGAGAGCCTCTCAAACCCATTTCCCACATAGTAATATGGCTCTTAAGATCTCCCTATTCTAGAACATAGTCTAAACTAAAAAAACATCTAAAACTGAATCTCTATTGCCAACATCTCAACTGTGGATCTGGGGAAATATGATTCAATGTATTTCAACTAAGCTAATTTTCTTTAATTCAGTTTTAGCACTGTATTAGTTTAGATCCTCCAGAAAACAAGCATCAAGATAGAAGCACAAGAGCTTTATGAGAGGAAAGGCCTGCAGTAGATAAAGGGGGAGAGAGAAAGAGAGGGGAGAGGCAAGAAGAGTCTTCAGACTGCAGTGCAGGTCTGACAACTGTGAAAAAGAAGGACAAAAGGACAGTTGCATAGGAAGAACCTCAGGCGCAGCCGAGGTCTGAGAAAGTATCAACCGCAAGCTGATGGACTGCCCCAGAGCAAAGACCAAGAAGTCCATGCCAGGCAGGAATCCCCAGCTCTGTTATTAGTATCAGTCATTGGGTAGGAGCAGTCTGAAGGAGTGTGGCCTAGGAGGAATGCTGTGGCTGATCCCAAAGGTATAGCAGCTTGGGGCTGTCAGCTAATGGTACTCCTTCCACAATGTTCTCTCTTATGGAGCAATCTGTGCATCCATAACTGCCTCCATGGCTGCCATCATCTTCATTATCCTCATTCCCAATCCCAATTCTTTGTTTTCACATTCATTACCAACAGACAAAGTTGCCATCTTCTGAATTTCTACAAACTTTTATACATCATGATCTTGACACTGTTCCCTCCCTCTGTCTTTCCTTTTATTCTCTGCCTGGTTATCTTCTACTCAAACTTGAATAATTAGCCAAGTAATTCTTCCTTTATGATGTCTTCCATACCCTAACTCCTTTTATGTCTCCCAGAAATGTTGGCAATATTTCAGAAAAGCATTCGTAACATTTTAGTAACTTGTCTGCATGCATTTATAATAGCAAAATTGAAAACTCCTTTAGTGAAGGAACTATTTTTATTTATTTTTGTATCACTAACTCCATGATTCCCAAAGTACATCCCTAGGTACCCCAGAGGGGTGCAGGGAAGTCACAAGGGCTATCATAGGGGTAATTAAAATTTGCAAAGAAAGCAGATTGACACAGCATGAACTATAACTATAAGTTGCTTGGCTCGAACTACTCAGTAAGTGGAACTATTAGTTGTTGGGTTTTTTTTTTTCCCCTTTTGGCCTAAGACTGTGAGAAATTGACTGAGACGCTAAAGGTTCTGTGAACTGAGAGAGTTTTGGAAACTCAGCCCTAACTCCTAATAAGCACAGTACTTGGCATGTAATATCTGGTAAATAACTCAACTATTGATTTTAGAGAATTTATCTTACAATTTATCTTACTTGCAAACATGTCTTCAGCACATCCTTTCTCTTCACCAACCATTTTATATGCACTTTATATGCATTATGTCATTTATCCTTCCAACAGCCCCGTGAGGTCATTAACATTGTGATCTCCATTCTAAAGTTTGGGAACCTCTGACATGGAGTTGCAAAGTCACTTTCAGGAGTCCATACAACTCAAAAATCATGGAGGTGAGATGCCAAAGCCCATTCTGTTAACCACTACACTCTACTTACCTACGTACAAACTCCAAAAGGTTTTCAAAATAGCAAGCAGTGAACTTGGTGGGAAATAAAAGAACTGCATTCACTTCATTGCAGTATATATAGAGAGTGACCTTTGACAGTTAAGTAGAGGAATTCATTAGGGGATACTTCTTCAACAACTATCATTGTCAGGTGTCTGGGTGGCTCAGTGGGTTAAGTGTCTGCCTTTGACTCAGGTTATGATCATGGGGTGCTGGGATCAAGCCTGTATCGGGCTCCCTCTATCCCTCCCCCTACTTGTGCTCTCTCTCTCGCTCTGTTCTCTCAAATAAGTAAATAAAATCTTAAAAAAAAAACTATTATTGAATTTCTGCTGTGTGCAAAGTGCTACAAGGGATACGAAGACAAGTAAGAAATCACTCTGAAACTGACAATGTTGAAACAAAGTCTTTTTCACAATGGTTCCATATTTTCAAGATACTTTGCTATTCTGATCTCAGTCTGCCAGTGCACCTTTTTTCTTACATCTGTATTTTACAAAGAAGCTACTAGGGATTTCTTTTAGTCCATTCAATTAGCTTCTTCTTCCTGGGGTTGCAATTCTAACTGTTTAGGCCAGCCACTGCACTTGCCCTACTTAAGTTTCAGGAGCTTTGGGCAACTGAAAGAGGATCTCCCATTCCCTCTTCCCTCTCCTTTTCAACTTAAGAGGGGCTCCTAGTTGATAAAATAACAGCAGCAGAGGGGCACCTGGGTGGCTCAGTGGGTTAAGCCTCTGCTTTCGGCTCAGGTCATGATCTCAGGGTCCTGGGATTGAGCCCCACATCGGGCTCTCTGCTTGGCAAGGAGCCTGCTTCCTCCTCTCTCTCTCTCTGCCTGCCTCTCTGCCTACTTATGATCTCTCTCTGTCAAATAAATAAGTCAAATCTTTAAAAAAAAATAACAGCAGCAGAGAGTATGAGGATCCATAAACTGAGGGTTTCAGAAGAGAGGGGCTGGAGATGGGATAGCTGGGTGATGGTATTAAGGAAGGCACATGTTGGGATGAGAACTGGGTGTTATACGCAACTAACAAATCATTGAACACTACACCAAAAACCAATGATGTACTACATATTGGCCAATTGAACATAATAAATAAATGTTGGTAAAGCACAGTGGGTGATATACAGAAGTGTTCAATCACTGTATCGTACACCTGAAACAAACATGACACTATATGATAACTACATGGAATTTAAATAAAAACTTTAAAAAATTGATTAAGCAGCAGGTAGGGGCAAATGTTCTCCTGCCCTCTGTTGAGAGGGCCAGGGAGTACCAGAAGGACAAGAGTCACCATACACCGATTCCTCGGGTCATCAGCATTGGAATCACCAGAGATCTTTTGAAATGAAGTCTGAGACTCCACTACTGACTCCCAAAATCTTTTTCTTGTGGAATATACACCTCCATGTGAGTTTCACACTCCCTAAAATTAAACAAGGCCAGATTCTGTGTATTTGTAGGAAACATTCAGATTAAGCTAATGTTTATAGTCAGCAATTTATTAAGGTAAAACTGTAGGCTACAAGTCTTACACTGTTTTGACAGATAAGAGAGCTGGTATCAAGTTAGGATTCTGATGCTGACTCTGTATAACCTTTAATAAGTCACTTAACCAGTATGAGTCTGAGATTTTATTTGATCTCTTGTTTTACAATCTTGAAGTTCTAAGATTGTATTCTACTGAGCACAGTCACAAAATAATTTAAGAGGCTATTACTGCACCCTTAGAAAGCAGAAAAAAGTGTTATAGATAATGAATATAAAATAAGATAAACATGAAACCCTAAAAATATAAAAGAAAACTTCAGAAGGCACCATTTCAGCCCTGCACAAGCACATACCCAAAGCCTTCCAGAATTCTGTATGAATAAATGCAAAGGGGCACCAGGGTGGCTCGGTGGGTTAAGCCTCTGCTTTCGTCTCAGGTCATGATCTCAGGGTCCTGGAATCGAGCCCCTCATCAGGCTCTCTGCTCAGCAGGGAGCCTGCTTCCTCCTCTCTCTGTTTCTTTGCCTACTTGTGATCTCCATCTGTCAAATAAAAAAATAAACTCTTTTAAAAAAATGCAAAAGAAGGGATTTGGTCTTACCTTGATGATTATACTTTTACATGGTCTTATGTGACACATGTAATGTTATTATATCAGTGAAGACATAAGATAAATTGAAGAATACAGAAAATAATTTTGTCATTGTGTAATCATATTTTATTGTTTGATTAATTTGCAAATACACTTAATTTTTAGGGGTAACCATGCAAGTTTAACCTGTTACCACAAATAACAATGCAGTATTGGTGATGAGTTGAGAAGATGCAAAACACTGGCTTTTCACACCTGACATTCCTTTCCTTAGAACATGTGAAGCATCAGGAAAAGTAAAGAACTAGCCATAGAAGGATAATATATATCCCTAGCTGAGATTTTTTTTAATTTTTAATTTTTAAAAAATTTTTAATGTTATGTTATTCACCATATAGTACATCATTAGTTTTTGATGTAGTGTTCCATAATTCATTGTTTGCATGTAACACCAAATGCCTGGCTGAGATTTCAAAGTGGTAACTAAGTTTTCTAATTTCCCTTCTACCCTTACAGTGCTATAAGAGGTTGAGACAGAAGCCAAGAGGTTGACCAAATTAAGCTTTTTCAGAATCTACATTCTTAAAACAAAAGTCATTTTTTTAGATACGGCTGTGGAAATACATCTGAGAGTTTTTTTATATTCTGAAAATAGAAAAATACAAAGAAAGATCTCTCATGAATTTAGAAGCACAAATTTCTCACAAATTTAAAGGCAAAAATCCTCAACAATATGCTAACAAACTGAACCAATATATAAAAAGAATTATAATTCAGAGGCAAGTGAGGTTTATTTCAGGAATGCAGTGCTATTTGGAGCTTAATAAATATAATCTACCATAGTGACAAAGAAAAATCACATTTTTCATATCAATCATATCAATCAAAAAGAAAAAAAATATTTGATAAAATTCAAAACCCATTCATGATTCAAAACTCTTAGGAAATTTTTTTAAAAAGCTCTTAGTAAATTAAAAATAGAAGGGGACTTCCTCAGGTTGATAAAGATAATCTACCAAAAAAGAAATCTATAGCTAACATTGTACTTAAAGGTGAAAGACAACGTTTTCCCCCTAAGATGGAAACCAGTTAAAGATGTCCAATCTCACCACTTACATTCAATCTAGTACAAAAACATCTAGCCATTGCGATAGGGCAAGAAAAGGAAACAAAGGAATGCAGATTGGAAAAAAAAAGAAATAGAAGTATCCTATTTTCAGATGACATCATTGTCTCTGTAGAAAACACCAATAAGCTGCTAGAAGTTAACAAGTTTAGTAAAGACACAAGATGCAGGATCAACACACACTAATTGTATCCTATATACTAGCAACAAAAACATAGAAACCAAAATTAAAATGCAATACTATTTATAATTGGGAAAACAAAAGAAATCTAACAAAATACATATAGCATCTGTAAACTGAAGATTACAAAAACATCAAGAAAAGCAAGCAAAGAAAATCTAAACAAACAGACAGATATATTGTATTCATGGATTAGAAGACTCACTATAGTAAAGATATTAGTTTTTCCGCAACTTGATCTATTGCTTTAATGCAATTCCTATCATAGGTCTAGTGAGGGTTTGTTTGTTTTTTGCTTTTTTTTTTTTTTTGCAGATACAGATAAACATACTCTAAAATTTATATGGAAAGGCAAAGGAACTAGAAGAGTTAAAAGAATTTTTACGAAGAATAAAGTGAGGAATCTGAGATCACGACTTACTATATATCTACATCAAGCAAGACCATGTGCTGTTAAAGAAGGAAGAGACATAAAGATCAACGTAACAGAACACAGAATCCAAAAATAGATTTACACAGATATGTCCAGATGATTTTTGATAAAGTTGCAAAAATAGCTCAATGGAGGAAGGATAGTTGTTTTCAACAAATTGTGCTAGAACAATTGGGCATCCACAGGCAAAAACCAAACAACAACAACAACAGAAAACCTTTGATCTAATCCTCAGACTGCATATAAAAATTAATTCAAAATAGATCATGAATTTAAATGTAAAATGAGGAACTATAAACATTTTAGAAGAAAACATAGGAGAACATATTTGGCTTAATTCTAGATGATGACCTACTGCTTAAACATGACCCCAAAAGGCATATCCCATCTAAAGAAAAGTCATAAATCGGGCCTCTTCCAAATTAAAAACTTTTATGCGGGCGCCTGGGTGGCTCAGTGGTTAAAGCCTCTGCCTTCGGCTCAGGTCATGATCCCAGGGTCCTGGGATCGAGCCTCACATCGGGCTCTCTGCTCAGCAGGGAGCCTGCCTCCTCCTCCCCTCTCTCTCTGCCTGCCTCTCTGCCTACTTGTGATCTATCTCTGTCAAATAAATAAATAAATTCTTTTAAAAAAAATAAAAAATAAAAACTTTTATGCTACCAATAATACCCTATGGTGAAGATGAAAAGACAAGCTACAGACGGGGAGAAAATAACTGCAAACCATATTCTAAAAAACACCTTATTATCTAGAATTTATAAATAACTCTCAAAACACAACTGTTTTCTTTTTTTTTTTTACAAATAACTCAATTTAAAATAGGTAAAAAGCCACAAAAAGATATTTCTACAAAGAGAAGATACAGATGGTGAGAAACATGTGAAAATGTTCAAAGTCACTGGTCATTAGGGAGATGGACTTTAAAACCACAAAGAGATATCACTACATACCTTTTAAAAAGCTAAAATAAAAGTCAGTAATAGTGTCACATGTTGGCAAAGAAATGAATAAATGAGTTCTCATATGTTACTGGTGGGAATGTCAAATGGTACAGCCACTCTAAAAAGTAGTTTGACTGTTTCTTACAAAACTAAACATGCACTTACATGAAATGGCAATCACACTGCTGGGCATGATCTCAGAAAAATGAAAATATATGTTCACCAAAACACTTGTACATGAATACTCATAGTGGCTTTGTTCACAACAGCAAAATACTAGAAACAATCCAGATGCTTTTCAATAGATGAGTGGTTGAAAAAACTCTGGTACATAAATACATTGTAATACTGCTCAGCAATAAAAATGAATGAACTAATGACATATGTAACAACCTGGTTGGACCTCAAAGGCATTGTACTTAATACAAAATGTCTTGGGGTGCCTGGGTGGCTCAGTTGGTTAAGCAATGGACTCTTGATTTTGGCTCAGATCATGATCTCAGGGTCCTAGAATACAGTCCCTCATTGGGCTCCCCACTCAGGGGGAAAGTGTGCTGCAGATTCTTTCCTTCTCCTTCTCCCTCTGCCCCTCCCCGAGCTCATGAGCTCTAAATAAATGAATAAATAAATAAATGAATCCTTTAAAAATGTATCAAAGATTACAAATATATGAATCCACTTATATAGCATCCTTGAAATGACAAAGCTATAGAAACGACAAACAGATTAGTGGTTTCCAAGGGACAGAACAAGAGTAGGGTAGTGAGTGGGTATGAATTCAGAGGTAGTATGAGGGAGTTCTTTTGTGGTGATGGACTAGTTCTATATCTTGACTGTAGTGATGATTATTACAATCTATACATAGGAGAAAACGATATGGAAATATACAAATACACACATATACATGAAATGGAGGTTAAAAAATGGTGAAAACTGAAGAAAGGTCTATATTCTTATTGATAATAATGTACTGATGTCAATTTCTGGATTTGCTGTTGCATTACCTTTAAGTCTACAAGATGCCACCATTGGAGAAAGCCAGGTGAAGGATAAATGAGAACTTTTGTAACTTGTTTTGTAATTTCCTGGGAGTCTGTAATCATTTCAAAATAAAAAAATTTATATAGATGTAATAAAATGGACTGTTGTCGCAAAAATATGCATAACTGGTATGTTTCTGAGGCCTCAGGATTATTCACTCCCTTGAAAAATTGAAGAACAGGCTCAGATCCCAGCTGGTATTGGATGATCAAAAGATTCTCCATTATAATAAGCACTTCTGGCTTCTGTGCAAAATCAGCAAGTCAATTTGGCAGAATAAGATGATGATTTAATATTAGGGCCTTCATAACCATTTCTCAGTCTCTCTTTCCAACCTCATCTCCATCCATCCATCCACGCAAAGAACATGACATATAGAGGTAGTGGACTACTTTTTTTATTCCCCTTGGGCAGAATGCATATCATCACAGCTCTGAGTCTTTTTCCTGCTTCCTATTTCCAGGAAGACCCTTCCCTCATTCTTCACTGATGAAACGCATCTATACCCCTCTCAGATGCCTTCCGTGTTATGAGAGACCACCCTAGTCAGGCAAAATTATTTGTTTCCTCTTTACCAAAGAACTTATGACATTGTAATACAGAGCTTTTGATCAGCTTAAATCTGCCTCTGAGATAAGAAGTTACTAGTGGAAGGAAACCATATCTTGCTTATCCCTTGGATAGTGTC
Source organism: Lutra lutra (assembly GCF_902655055.1). Taxonomy (NCBI): domain Eukaryota; kingdom Metazoa; phylum Chordata; class Mammalia; order Carnivora; family Mustelidae; genus Lutra; species Lutra lutra. Next base: position 61,609,185 of record NC_062296.1, on the reverse strand, counting down.
TGGCATCATGCTCAACAGATTTTTTGATGACATTAATTTAATGTAATTAAAATGGATATTGAGGAATTGTTGACTTTACCAGCTAGCACACGAGTATTCTATGTGAATAAATAGAAGATTTCGAGATAATAAGGTTGGAAAAATGGATCCCTTCCCTCCATACTGATAAGCCAAAAGTTAACAGAAGTTAAAGACCCATTAATGGCCTGGATTAGACAAGACTTGGCACAAAAACAAGAAAGGAAGAAGACCTTTGGAAAAAGAAAAATGAAGGTTAGTCTCATTCAATTTAAAGGATTCAGAATGTGTAGGTAGAAGGAAAATGGAATTCCCAAGATACCAGGACACATGATATAATTTTCTTACTTGAAAAACATCGTCAACTCACTGTTGATTGTTGTTCTGTGAAAAACAGACCAGTTGTGTGCTTCACTGGGACTCAGAGGCTTCCAATTGGACCAGCTGATTACCGAAATCCTCAGGTGTGATTATTACTGTAAAAAGCTAGAATACATGTTAAGGAAGAAAGAATAACAGAAGAGAAGTTGGCAATAATGTTTCCAACTTATGTATCCCTAACTTTGAAATGTACCCAGAATAAAGCCAGTTTTCATGACCACCACTGCCACCTTCCTGGTCCAACCTGTCATTGTACCTCTCCTGGACCATGGGAGTAGCTTTCAACTTGGCAGAACTGTTTACTCTATTTTCAGCTCAGGAGCCAGAGCTGTTAAAATGTAGTCAATTCCTATCACTACTGTGCTCAAACCTTCCAAGTGCGTCCCATGTCCCTCAGAGAAAAAGTAAAGATTTTCTATGATTTGTAAAACTTGACGAGACCTGTATCATCCTGTTTTTACCCGTTAACCTTGTCTCCTAGGGCTCCCCCTCTTTTTGGTTCCTTGCTACACCTCAAACATTCCAAGCACACTCCTTTCCTAGGAACTTTGCCCTTTCTTTTCCCCTTCATGGAATGTTATTCCCCCAGAGAGCACTTGCACTAACCTCTGACTTTTGCATTTACTCAGTGATCATCCTCACCCTAAAATTCCAATTCACTACCCTGCCACTTGACACTGATTTGCATTTTCTTCCTGGCATCTATCCCTATCTAATATAGCAGATTTTTTTATTCATTTACCTTGTTCTTTACTCTGGGATACCACATCATTACGTTCATCAAAATAAGAACTGATACTTCGCTTGGTGCCAGAGACTGGGATGAGGCCTTTGTGTGTGCTATCTCAGTAGGTTTCCACAATTTCCCTGTGAGTAAAGCAACACTACTCCTATTTTTCAAATTAGGAAACAGTTTACATCAGTGGCCTTCCTAGTATATTTGAAATTTGCAGTGGATCCTTTTTTTCCCCTACTCCAATCTTCCATATGACCAAATTGATTTCAGTAAAAGTCATAGAATAATTAATAGTTATCGTTATTTTCTTTTTTAAAAAAATTTTATTTATTTTTAACTTCTTTTCAGTGTTCCAGAATTCATTGTTTATGCACCTCATCCAGTGCTCCATGCAATACGTGCCCTCCATAATACCCACCACCAGGCTCCCCCAACCTCCCACCCCCCACCCCTCCAAAACGCTCAGTTTGTTTCTCAGAGTCCACAGTCTCTCATGATTCATCTCCCCCTCCAATTTCCCCCAACTCCCTTCTCCTCTCCATCTCCCCATGTCCTCCGTGTTATTTCTTATGCTTCACAAATAAGTGAAACCATATGATAATTGGCTCTCTCTGCTTGACTTATTTCACTCAGCATAATCTATTCCACTCCCATCCATGTTGCTACAAAACTTGGGCATTCATCCTTTCTGATGGAGTCATAATTCTCCATAGTATATATGGACCACATCTTCCTTATCCATTTGTCTACTGAAGGGCATCTTGGTTCTTTCCACAGTTTGGTGACTGTGGCCATTGCTGCTATGAACATTGGGGTACAGATGGCCCTTCTTTTCACTACATCTGTATCTTTGGGGTAAATAGCCAGTAGTACAATTGCAGAGTCATAGGGTAGCTCTATTTTTAATTTCTTAAGGAATCGCCACACCGTTTTCCAAAGTGGCTCCACCAACCTGCATTCCCACCAACAGTGTAAGAGCGTTCCCCTTTCTCTACATTCTGTCCAACACATATTGTTTACTGTCTTGTTAATTATTTTCGTGATTCATTCTTCAGTTGTAAAGCAAAAAAACCATTAAAAAGAAGAAATTTCAATTCAAAAAACCAAGTGAAATAACTCAAGTTCTTTGTGTTTGTGTATGTGTGCCTTTAAGATCACTTTACCTTCATTGTTTATTTCAGATCTACTGTTTAAACACAGGAATGTGGAGTACCTCAGGGACTGGAGATGTGAAAAGCACATAAAGTGAGCTCGACTAATTCTGACCCTTTACTTAGTTTCTCTCTAGTCTGTAATAATGCATGTAGCTGAGTCTGTGTGTTAGAATAGCTAAGGGTTTTCAAATTTACCATCTTAACATTCATGTTCGATGTTTGTTAAAGGATCAATAAGAAAAATGCGCTTACATAACACAAATATAGACACAGAGAGTTATGGAAGCTAGAAACAAAAAGCTCTCAGACTTCAAAAAGAGAGAAAAAAATGTCCTCATGAATGAATGTCATGACAGATAAGGAGTTTGAGATAAGTCTTTGAATATAAGTAAGCCTGAGAGTTGGCAATGCAGGGAGGGCTTTTCTAGTGTAAGGTACCATAGGGGTAAAGGCAAAGAGGCTGGGAAGCTCAGCATGTTTTAAGCCTAATGGAGAGCACACTGATTTTACTGATACTCTGGGTGGGGAGAAGAGGAGTGGAATAAGAGAAAGAAGTCATGCAATATGTGAATTGGAAGTTTTGCAGACCAAACCCAATCCTCTCATTTACACCTGGGCAAGCTATTCCGCAGGTTGTTCTCACGTCTTCAATCTACTCACTTCCCCATACAGGACAGTCTCTGTCATCCATGAACAGAGCCAATCAAAGGATTTTTGATATAGGACTATCAGAGGTTCTGAGAGAGGTACCTGCAAATGACTACCATCCTAACTCAATGTACTCCTGCCCAAGGAGTGTGCCTTCCCCAGCATTTTATGGTGAAGTAGAAACAGCAGGAGAAAGGCAATAATTAGCCAGCACCACTGATTTGTGTATGTGATCAGGGACTGGGTCAACAGGGAAGAAAAATAGGCTTATATCATTCCAGGATTTTCCAAACACTCAGGTTTACATATTTACACCATAGCACCCCTTCTTATTTTTTTGCTTCCCCCTTTGGATCCCATCCATTTTTCCATTCATTATCTACTAGTCCTGCCCTGGATATATCCTGGGCTACTCCCCAGAAAGTCTTACATTGCTGCCACCTCCAGAGCTCAAACCAGGCTTGACCATACTGGCTACCTGATTTATCACCCATACTCTCCTTCCTTACGCTTCATAACGCAGGTCTGTGTTTTTGCCACATGTGTCCAAGCTTTATTATGCTTCCGTGATTCATATTGTGTAAAGAAAGAGACATTTGCTTTCCATTCTACCCCGTAGTTGGTGTGAAATTGACCTATATCTTCACTGTCATTATACCTTGCCATTTGAGGGAACACAGTCCATGCCAGAAACCAAAGCAAGCACTACTTGTTTCTGAAATACTATTTGATTTTGAACATATGGATATATTTTGTGGCCAGTTTTCTCCCCTATCATTTACTCCCCAACACAGTAACAAATAATTTTGTCAGTTAGATACAGACTTATGATACAATCTTTTTAAAGTAGAGACCATTGTGATTTGGGCTCTGAGCTAGGCTGCACATGTGGCACTGTTTTCATTTCTACCAGAAATCAAAAACAGTGCTACTTCTCAGGGCAGCTGTGCCATATCAGTACATCCCAGCAGCCAGAGAAGGGTGAGAGCTCAACAAATTAGCAGAAAAAAAGTTTTTATTTTTTTTATGATTGGAGTGGAAATAATCTCTCTTACAAATAAATGTATGTTTGACTTAAATACTTTATGTCAGAATGTGAAAAAATTAAGGGCATGAAAACATCAAGGACATTTTGAGATTTCAATACGAAGTTATTAGAAAAGAAAATGTTAATCATGGAATATGGATATTTAGTCTCATAACCACAGGATCAATGGATGAGTTAACATTAATATTGTTTCTGCTGTTTTCCCAGATGTTTGGGGGCTACTTCACTATGCATTCGAAAATCTTCTGATATTAGTTTGAAATGCTACGACACATTTCATAGGCAAATATAAGTAATAATTAGATTACTTAAAATGGCAAAAGATTAATGTTCAATGGGATGAGATCATCAAATTATGACATATCTACCTACTCACTCAGCTAAACTCTACTCAGATATTAAAAATAAATGAGTTAGCCGAACTTCCCCTAGCCATATTCTACTTTTTCATTTATTCAAGAAAATTTACTGATAATCCATTTTGCGCCAAAAATCTGTGCTAGGAATCACTGGTAGGCAAAACATACCCAGTTCCTGTTCTTATATAATTCAAATATATGACAAATCTGTACCAAGAAAGGAAAATATACAATGATCTAAGAAAAGATAATAGGGATAACCAGTATCAACAGAAATAGAGAAGGATTTTCCAAACTAAATTGTAGGGCATTATGTTAATGACAACATTTTCAAAAACTCTTTACATTTTAAACTTCAAAGTACTTTATATTAGTTATTTTTAGTTTCTTTCGTTTTCACTATGTTATCGAAAATGCCCTGTGGAAACAAATAATAATACATAAACCAGAAAACTAGAGATGTGTTATCTTTTAGCTTAAATGCTGCAAAACTGAGTCTTAAACTTCATGAAATTGATTTTAGGATCTATCTGAAATACAGCTAAATAATTACAGAACTTCCTGTGAACATTACAGCCCAATAAAAGTTAGGAGGTTTGAAGTATACCTTTAATGTTCAAAACAAGCACTTCAACATGAGACATCAAATCTCACAGCCAAAAGTGCTCGATTGAGATTAATGTGGACAATTTCTTCAGGAGATCATGTTATTTATCAGTAGTATGTATAATTCAGTGTATTACACAATCGCCAAAACAGCAGCAATTTAATATAGAGGAAGGGGATCAGCACCAGCTGAGAGCATTTGGAAGACATACCAATTTGCAACCATTGCACTTAACAGCAACTTGCTAAACATGAAAACTACAAAACTACCTTTCTTTTTAATTAAAAGGAAACCTAGAGAAGTTAATTGACCATTCATTCACTCAGTCAGTACTTATGGAGTGGGTATAGAAGACACTTTACTAAATCACCAATCATCAACCCACATTGCAGCTTTTTTGAAGAACAACACTGTCTACCTTAGGAGGATATTACTGGGAAGCCACTATGATATAGTCTGTCCTTCATACGCAGTGGCCCATTTTTTGGTTCTGTATTGTTACAGGCACCAGTAAATATGGCATCTGAGACTCTCAGGGGTGGGGATGGGGACTCTCAGGTGAGTGGGAAGTCATTACTCTGAAACACTGTGAATTTGGAAGAAGCCATTGACAAACTATTTTGCTACTGTGTGTGCTCGTAAGACGAGGTATCATTAGGAAAAGCCACATAAAGCCGTTGCAGCTGTGTTATATAAAAAGTGGAGACAATTTAATAGAAAATGTCATCCTTTGCAGAATGCTGATTGCCTATTTTTTTCCATAAAGCCTTTCATCAGAGGGACTCCAGCAGCTGTGAGAAGGCATCCTGTCACTGATGTTCTCAGACGTCCCTGCGTACAAAACTCTCCATGTGCTGTTTGGCATCTAAAACATTCTGCTTTCTTCCCCCACCCCTTGTTTTTTCCTCCTTCTTACTCCACTATGGAATTTGGAATATTGTCTTCTGGTGAGGATGGAGCAAGGACTGGATTTTTGACACTGCCATTTCAGTGTAAATAAGCAAAAAAAAAAAAAAAATCAGCTGAAGCCACGAGATTGTATTTTTCTGTATTCTGGGTCAGGAAACCCTAAAGCTATAACATTAGATAATTCTGTAATGTTAAGGATTTCTCCCTAACAGATGGCAGTCATTACAAGTTACTGTAGGACATAACTCTTCAGAGGCTAAGATAAAAATTTGTGCCCACACAAAAGAGAAAAGAAATTTGATGGAGAAGGGGCAGGGTCAAGTGCTTTTTTAATCACGTTAAAATTCCCCGACTTGAAAGTTCTATTTTCTCATAATTAGTTTCGGAAAGGTGACTTGGTCGTAAATTTTACATCATAAAAAAATCACTGAGCTTCAGAAATTTAATAGTTACATGCCTCCACTGAGTTCAAAATAATCCCACAATTCTTGTCAAATGTTTTACATTCAATAATTCAGAGTTTATTGTCACTAAGAGGATAAAGGTTTATGCTATTTGGGTGTAAGAAATACTGCAAAGTAAATCTATCATGCACTACCACAGCCCACAATAATTGTCAGTGTCAGGCACACAGTGGGGATTCACTTGTTCATCAATTCATTCATCCCTCAAATATGTAATGAGCATCTCCTTTCTTGGATATTGGTCCAGGTGCTGAAGATGCAACTGTGAACAAGAGAGACAAAAATCTCTTTTCTTATGGAGCTTATCACCACTTGAAACACACACAGACACACACACATGCGTATCTGTGTTAAATTAAGGAGTGACATACCTTAGTGGTTCTACAGTTTGGTAGTCTGATTTTGTGCCTTCTGGGATTCCTGTCTCCTGGTACTTACACCAGAGGATGGCAGAATATGCCAACCCAAAATAACGTTCTTTGCCATAAGGATTATTTTGAGCTGATTATTTTGAGAACAGGAGACACAGGAGAAGCTCTGAAAAGAGTAGAAGTTACTTTTGTGTATGGGACATTTATGTATATAAAAGAAATTTCCATTTCTTTTTTTTTTAAAAAAGACTTTATTTATTGGAGAAAGAGAGAGAATTGCACGCACATACAAGCATGGAGGGTGGGTGGCAGAGGGAGAAGGAGAGAGATACCCAAGCAGACTCTGGTTGAGAATGGAGCTCTTGATCCCATGACTCTGAGATCTTGACCTGAGCTGAAATCAAGTCAGATGCCTAACCGACTAAATCACCCACGCACCCCTGGAAATCTCCATTTCTAAAGATGTCTCCTTCACTCTACCAGGAATGGAAGGATGACTGTAAATCACAAGAGACTCTTATCAATGGAGAAAGCACTGAATTAAATCTGCATAACAAATCTTATTTGGTTTACCTTACTTTTCTAGGTCACCTGCTCATAAATGGCCTCCCCCTTACCTTTCTTTCTTTTGTTTTTAGCTGAAGTATTTAAGCCTGAATTCTAAGCCATATCTGAGAGTTACTCATTTTTTCCTGGTTACTGAGACGGGTAAACTGAAGGGACCCCATGAAAAAATGCCATTTTGTCCTTTGCTCCTTTTCGTGCTTTACTTCTGCTTTATGCTTGTCTTAATGTATATCCTCCTTGTAAAGGTCAGGGATTTAATGGTTTCTTTGCAGTCTTCCTGCACCATAGATAACATCTAAGGAGTGGTCATCATGTACATTTTCTAAGACCACGGACTCCAGGGACCATGATGCTAAGATCCCTGTCTCCAGGGCATAAGTGACTTATGAAGGACACCTGGTTACTGGTTACACCTGTGTTACTGGTGTACTGGTTAAAAACAAGTCACAGGCCCTCTGTGTAATCCTTTCCCATTGAGTATATGAGCAGGATCTGTGGCTTCTTTTAACCAATCCAATGTGGCAGAGATGATGGGATGTAGGTCATTTTGTGTATATGATCACGTAAATGTGTAACATCTGTCTTGTTAGAATTATGTGCCCTCTTTTTCTCCCTCTTTCTCTACTTCTGGCTTTGAAAAATCAAGCTGTTAATGGGAGCTCAGGACAATCTATGCCAAAATATGGCACCTTGGCATACTGAGTAATTTAAACTAAAGGAGTTTGGAAAAGCAGCAGGAACAAAAGTCATTCTGGCCTTCCCCCTGTCCTTCTCCCCTGAAGCAGGTCATACATCCCTCATATGAGGGGTGACCTGCTTATACTCAGAGGAAGGGAGCATTCTTATCTCCAAAGATGAAGGGACCCTGAGAAAAATGTGAACCAACAGGCCTTGCTGAGTTCACCCCAGTTCACAACACTTACCTTTTGTTCCTTGACCTATCATATTCCTCCATGCCTGTCTACTCTTCATCAAATTTAACATAAAAATACTGAGGTCTAACTGTTTCTTTGGGTCCATTTCCTTATGAAGGCTCCTTGTCATGTAAAACTTATATTAAATAAATTTATATGCTTTATATGCTTTTTTCCTGTTCATCTACTTTTGTCAGTTTAATTTTCAGACCTAGAGTCAAAGAAAACTTTTCCTCCCTACACTGCCATGAATCCCATAGCCTCAAGGAAAATAATTCTTTCGGCAAGCTGAGGGAGTTTCAGAGCAAATCCTTCCCCAGCAGAACCTCTGATGGGAACCCACTCCTGCCCAATACAGTGATTGTAGCTTTGTGAGACATGAAGCAGAGGATCCATCTAAGCTTTGCCTGGACTTGTGACCCATAGTAACTGGGGGATAGTAAACATTGTAGTATTTTTTAATATGGCAGAGAAAATTAACACAAAACAGAATTGTGATCCTACTTTTAGATCACAGAGCTAATTATCACTTTTCAAAATAAAATACTTGAGTCATTTTGGGATAATTAGGTTATTTCTTCTGTGAAGGAAAATTTTCAAAAGTATTGCATTTTTGGGTCAAAGAATTGTCTTGTGTCAATGTTTTTGGCACACGAGTCCTAGTGGCCTACACTAATCTGATGGAATGAGCCAACCACATAGGACCAGCCTTGTCTTTCTGGAATGAACCTATCTATAAACAAACCCATGAAAGTCCCATTTCTGCTCCTCACACAATGAACCAAAACAATGGGACCATCTCAATAGCCTAAGTATAATTGTATTTTATGTGTATTTATCAATTTATCAAGAGCTTTTCCTAACTTCATCTCTCGAAGTCTTAAGTCAGTGACTGAAGAATGTTCCCCAGGTTTACAACAAGGAACCTGCAGCTGAGGGAAATGACACACTAAAATCATATCATTAGTAAGTGGCAGAGGTGGGACTCAAGCCACCAAATGTCATCAGAAAGAGAGTGCATTGTTTGTTTTCCTCTGTCACAGCAAACTGTATAGGAAATTGACTGCTCTGTCCCTGCAGTCTGCCCTGAGCCAACAGAGCCTTTCAAAGCAAACTCTGTGAGCTGAGGCAGCTCCCCACCACCACCCTCCTTCACAGGAAGCTTAAGCCAGAATCAATGCTCTCCTTTCAATTAGAAATAGCTACAAGCAACATGTGAACCAATGGGAAAGAACAAAAGGAATATCTCCTCCTTCGAGTAACTGATTTAGTCACAACCAGTCGTTACGCTGCAAGTACTGCACTGGGTACTGGAAATAGAAAAATGAGTTCAGAAGCATTTTCCCCACCCTGTCCCCTATGCACCACTACTGCCACCACTGGGGGGTTTTAGTTTGGGAGACAGAGACTTACATTATTTCAATTTGATGTGTTGAGGCTTAAGAGTGGGCATTAACTGCAACGGTACTATGAGACCACAGTGGACCAAATGACTCTACCCATGGCTTCCAGGGAAGTCTTCTGACAGGATATGGAACCTTAGCGGAGGTCTACAAAGGCAATTAAAATTCCAATGAAATGTTCCAGGCAAACAAAATCAGTAGGCAAATTATGGAAGCAGAAAGCAACTTCAAGTATACAGGAATACTCAGCAGTTGAGTGTTAATAATAAATGAAGCATAGGACATGAAGTTGTTGGAGAGTCGGCTATAAAAATCATAGTCTAAATTGCATACATGCCTGCCATATGCCAGGCTCTGTGGCAAGAATAATACTTACAGACAGCAATTGAATTCTAACAACAGCCGAGGTAAGACCACTATCATGTCCATTTTTCAGATGAGAAAACTAAGGCTTAGAAAGGTTGAGTAACTCACCCAAGTTCCCACAGCTAATAACTGGCAGGGTGGACATCTGAACCTATGTGATTCCAAACTCTTAGCCAAATCCCACACTGCTTTTCTAAGTAGAAGACAGGTCTGAAGAACAGTGTACTTCATCTTAGCCCATAGCAAATGTCATAAAACTGTTTTTACTTTCTTCAAGATTTATTTATTTTAAAGAAAGAGCTGGGAGAGAGGCAGAGGGAGAGAATCCTGAAGCAGACTCTCCTCTGAGTGCAGAGCCTGACACAGGGCTCAATCCCAGGACCCATGAGATCATGAGATAAGCCAAAACCAAGAGTCAGCCGCTTAACCGAATGAGCCACCCAGGCACCCCATAAAACTGTTTTTATAGGGGATCATATCATAAATATTTTAGGCTTTGTGGGCCATATGGCCTGTTGCAACTACTCAGTTCTATTGTTGTAGCAGGAAAGCAGCCATAGACAACACATAAATGAAGGAGCATGGCTCTGTTCCAATAAACCTTTATTTAAAAAAACAGGCACTGGAATGGATTTGGCACATGGGCCATAGTTTGCCAACTCCTGATGAGTAGGAAACCATTCAAGGGTTATAAGCAAGAAATGGACATGGTGTCCAAAACACCATGGACACCATGGTTGGACAACATGGACTCTGTCTGGTTCATGCCAGAAACATCCTCAGGGCATTCCAGCCTAGATGAAATGGCTGTTTCTACAAAGCATCAGCAACTGAGACTCAGTCTCCTTATACTTTTACTTCTCATTCACTTTATCCCTTTATTTCAAAAATATTTATTGAGGTCTCACTATGATCCTGGCACTATTTAGGCATTCGGGATGTAAGAACAAATAAAAATAAAGTTGCATTTCTCATGATGCTTACATTCTGGTAGGAGGAAGACACACACACACACACACACACACACACACACACACAAATGGGTACAATACATTAGGTTATGAGAAGCACTCTGGAGGAAAGCATACCAGGGCCAGTCAACATTTGGCAGGTGGATTTTCTATGAAGTAGTTAGGAAAATCACTCTGATAATGGGACATTTGAACAAAGACTTGAAGGAAACAAGAGAATGAGTCAAATGGATATTTGTAGGGAAGATCAAATTTAAAACCCAGTAGGGGGAACGTAGCGAGACTATTTGAGAAACAGCAAGGGCATTGATGTGGCTGGCACTGAGTGAAGATGAGTGGGGTGTAATACAAAAAGAGGTCAGACCCAGGTCAAGGGTCAGATCAGAATAAGGAGGGTGAAAGAGAGATAGTTCAAGAGTTTGGGGCCTAGTTTATTTATTTATTTATTCTCGACAATTTTATTTAGAGAGCATGAGTGGGGTGAGGACAAAGAGAGAGGAGAGAAAGAATCTCAGGCAGTCTCCTAACTGGGCACAGAGCCTGACACAGGGCTTGATATCATGGCCTGAGCCAAAATCAAGAGTTGGACATGTTTTAACTGACTGAGCCAAGCAGGCACTCCAGGGTCTAGTTTAAAGTGTGACTTTCAGGAGCGCCTGAGTGGCTCAGCCATTAAGTGTCTGCCTTTGGTTCTGGTCATGATCCCAGGGTCCTGGAATTAAGCCCCACTTCAGGCTCCCTGCTCAGCTGGAAGCCTGCTTCTCCCTCTCCCACTCCCCCTGCTTGTATTTCCTCTCTCTGTGTCAAATAAATAAATAAAATCTTAAAAAGAAATAAAGTGTGACTCTCAGTGGTGGCTAATTGGGCAAAAGTTTTAACATAATATCTTAGTATTTATTGGTAGATACATGGTCTCGGAGCAAGCCTTGGCAAGTAAGCTGTTGTTTGGTAAATGAATTGCTTCCAGGAAAGTAAAGTAAACTTTTCTTACAGGAATTTCCTGAAACAAAGAGGGAAGCTACTTATTGTCTTACAGTCTTATCTTTCCTCGGTGAGACTTTCCTGGAACAAATAACTAAGTCATATTGACGCAAGTGATCTTAATTCTTAATCCCATCTGCTGTGTAATGTTGATGTAGGTGGGCACATGTCTCACATGCTTAAAAACATAATCCACTGAGGCACCTGGGTGGTTCAGCTGGTTAAGTGTCTGACTCATGATTTCGGCACAGGTCATGATCTCATGGCTCATGAGATTGAGCCCTGGGTCAGGCTCTGCCCTCAGTGTGGAGCTGGCTTGAGATTCTCTCTCCCCCTCTGCCCCTCCCCGCAACCTGTGTGTGTTCTCTCTCCCTCCTCATCTCCCTAAAATAAACCATTAAGTCTTTAAATAAATAAATAAATAAATGTATCATTTTGAAATGCTAAAATAAATAAATAAATAATTCACTTAAACAACTACACATAAAAAATACAATGAAATCAATTAAATTAAATTAACATCTCATGTAGCCCTTACCTTCACCCAGTGAGGTACGAATTATTGTTGTCCCCACTTCCCAGATGAAAAATTTGAGGCACTGAGATTTTAGGTACCTCATCTTGGTCACATAGCTACCAAAAACCTCAAATGGAGGTTCAGTGCTGTGCCTTTCAACCATTAGGCCTGCTGTATCCTGACTCTAGACATGAGATCTAGAGAAAATCATCAGAAATGGAGGCCTTTCCACAGACAGTCAGCAAATTCAAATGCAAAGCTGCACTGCTGCATTTTAGCCTTCAAAAGCATCAGTTACCATAGGTACCACAGAAGCAGTCTGCACCCTACACTTCAAGTACAGTTGGAAGGTGATTTCACCAAGGGTTTTTTTTTTAATATTTTATTTATTTGAGAGAGAAAATGTGTGAGAGTGAGAGTATAAGTGGTGGGTGCAAAGGAAGAAGCAAACTCCCCACAGAGCAGGGGACTGGAATCAAGGCTTGATCCCAGGTTCCCAGGATCAATAGCTGAGCCAAAGGCGGATGCTTAACCAACTGAGCCACCCAAGGGACCCTCACCAAGCGTTTTTAAATCCAAATCAAATAAGAAAAAGAAGCTGGGATGAGCTACAAAATTTAATTTAGAAAAAAGGCCCCAAAAGGAGGTCTTTGCAACCCTGTAGAGTTTCTTTAAAAGTGTCCGCAAATAGGGAAGGAGATCTGGAAAGGAGCTCTGCATGCAATGGAAATGACCCCAGCTCCATGCTTGGGAAGATATTCTAATGGGATACATTTCCTCCTGCAGTGCTAGAGGCTAAGAAAAATAGCAAGCATTCATTGAGAGCTTACACCATGCCAGGCACCTTTGGGGTTCTCACTGCTTTACATACATTATCTGATTTGGTCCACACAACACCTCCATGAGGCACAAGTGGAGAAATGCAACCCTACTTTAGAGAGTCAATGGAGAAACACAATATAAATTAAAGGGAAGTTCACAGAGAGCACAGCAGCTGTATTTACACAAAATTAAATTAAGAAAATAAAAATAAATGTCTGTTGCTTATAGATTTCTGTAACTTTGTGTAATTGCTGGAGAAAGGGATTTTGAAATTTACCCAAATTGAATTTTGGTACCTGTTCTTTTCCAGTTATTTATTTAAAGGCAATTGTATCACACCCTCCTCGCATCAAATGGGGTAGCATTTCTATCAGATAAATGGTTAGGGATTTTTAAGATAACAAAACACAAGTGAAAATAACAACAAAACATTTCAAAGTTTCTGAATTCTTTCTGAATAGATGTGCTCTTTACAATATCCAAGTAAATATCAAATACAATTTAAGCACAGAGAAAGAGAATATGTATCTTCTTATTTTAAAGACAGAAATGATCAGGGATACATTACATATGTATAGAATGATCTCTATATCTTAAATTAAAAAACCGTGAAGAGATACTTCTTCCCATATGAAATCAACCCCCACCATCACCCAAAGAAAATATAAAATGGAAGGAAATTGCATTTCTTTTTTTTTTAAGATTTTATTTATTTATCTGACAGAGATCACAAGTAGGCAGAGAGGCAGGCAGAGAGAGAGGAAGGAAAGCAGACTCCCTGCTGAGCAGAGAGCCCAATGTGGGGCTGGATCCCAGGACCCTGGGATCATGACCTGAGCCGAAGGCAGAGGCTTAACCCACTGAGCCACCCAGGTGCCCCGGGAAATTGTATTTCAAACAAAATCAAGAAAGAGCCATAATAACAAACTATAACCTGAATGACTATCAGCTAAATGCAATGTAATTCCAACCTAAAGAAGAAAATGCCACAATAGACTTAAAATATTGCAGATACTGGGGACTAATTGGTAATAGCTCCGCCAGGAAATGTTCTAAATATTAACGAATTTAATCCTAACAGCCCCGTGAGGTAGGTACTTTTATTATCCCCATTAAAAAACAATGAAACAGCCCATATTGAACTCGAGTTGGAAAAGGCGAGTCCGGTCTCAAAATGGAGGGCCATGATCCAAAGGAACCAGAGCAGTTGAGAAAACTGTTTATTGGTGGTTTGAGCTTTGAAACTACAGATGATAGTTTAAGAGAACATTTTGAAAAATGGGGTACACTTACAGATTGTGTGGTGATGAGAGACCCCCAAACAAAACGTTCCAGGGGTTTTGGTTTTGTGACTTACTCTTGTGTTGAAGAGGTGGATGCAGCAATGTGTGCCCGACCACACAAGGTTGATGGGCGTGTAGTGGAACCAAAGAGAGCTGTTTCTAGAGAGGATTCTGTAAAGCCTGGTGCCCATCTAACAGTGAAGAAAATTTTTGTTGGTGGAATTAAAGAAGATACAGAAGAGTATAATTTGAGAGACTACTTTGAAAAGTATGGCAAGATTGAAACCATAGAAGTTATGGAAGACAGGCAGAGTGGAAAAAAGAGAGGATTTGCTTTTGTAACTTTTGATGATCATGATACAGTTGATAAAATTGTTGTTCAGAAATACCACACTATTAATGGGCATAATTGTGAAGTGAAAAAGGCCCTTTCTAAACAAGAAATGCAGTCTGCTGGATCACAAAGAGGTCGTGGAGGTGGATCTGGCAACTTCATGGGTCGTGGAGGAAACTTTGGAGGTGGTGGTAACTTTGGCCGTGGTGGAAACTTTGGTGGAAGAGGAGGCTATGGTGGTGGTGGTGGTGGCAGCAGAGGTAGTTACGGAGGAGGTGATGGTGGATATAATGGATTTGGAGGTGATGGTGGCAACTATGGTAGTGGTCCTGGTTACAGTAGTAGAGGAGGCTATGGTGGTGGACCAGGATATGGAAACCAAGGAGGTGGATATGGAGGTGGTGGTGGAGGATACGATGGTTACAATGAAGGAGGAAATTTTGGAGGTGGTAACTATGGTGGTGGTGGGAACTATAATGATTTTGGAAATTATAGTGGACAACAGCAATCAAATTATGGACCCATGAAGGGGGGCAGTTTTGGTGGAAGAAGCTCGGGCAGTCCCTATGGTGGTGGTTATGGCTCTGGTGGTGGAAGTGGTGGATATGGTAGCAGAAGGTTCTAAAAAATTTTCAGAAGAAAAGGGTTGAATGAGAACCCTTCTTGCCTAAATGAGGAATGTCTTTCCTACCATCTTAAATACGAAGGTTTCTGGCTGGGTAAGGTTTGTAGCTCACAGTAAAAGCTGATGACACCATTTGTTTCCCTACAAATACATATTACATATTTTCAAACAAACAAACAAAAAAACAATGAAACAGAGGCACAGAAAAAGTAAGTGACTCACTAGAGATCACTGCTGGGGAGCAAGAATTTGTCCCTTTCAAGGTCCTTCTAGCCAGACTAAGAATCAAATTGATATGGGACAGATTAACATGAGAAAACCAAATTAAATATGGGGAATCCACACAGACATGGAAACTCCAAAGACAGGCAAAATGAGGTCTATAAGTCATCCTTAAGTAAGAAGGGGATGGGGGCTGGGACTTCAAAAGGAAGAAGTACAGTTCTGAAGAAGAAGGAAAAAGAGTCCACGTTTGGTAAACAAATATCTGCTCAAAAAATGGGACACAGAGAGGACTTTGATCAAACAGGCCTTGCTAGGTTCCTCCCAGTCCATCCTGCATAATTTCTATTATAATGTAGTTATCTCTGGTGACAGCTTTCTTCCTGGGGCAGGTCCTCTACCTAAATTCTTTCACACAATTGGTGGGGGGGCAGGTAAAGAGCTGAAGGGAAGAAACAATTCTTCTCTACTCTCAAGGTCTTTCAGCTGGTCTAAGAATTCAATTGACATAAAACAGATTATCAGGAGTTAAAAAAACAAAGTTTTATTAAATGTGCATGGAGGCCCAATCATAGAATGGAGAACTAAAAAATGACCAAGGAAGGCAGTTTTTATATTTTTAGACAAAGAGATAATCAGTCTGCAAGGAATTGGCAGGACAAAAAACCTGAACTTTGGGAGCTCCAGTGAGTGATGAGTTCTAAACAGAATTTGGACTAGGGTAGTAAATTAGTAAAACATTACAAATGTTGTATATACAGCTTTCTGGACTTTAAATTTCCTATTTTTGGTGGTAAGGATTTTTCTTTACATTCTGGTACAAGGAGAGGTTTATTCACATGAGAGGTTTATTTCTTGTGTTCAGAGGGACAGAAGAGGCTCTAAGGGTCCTTGCTACACAGGTTGTCTCTTAAGTAACTTTTATTTAAAATAATCAATATGCCAAAGTGGCACATTTTGAGGCAGGCTGCCCTTGGCTTCTACAGAGCTTTTCCTGGATCAGCTGGGTTGTGATTGCTTTTTAACTCAAAATAATGTTCATGCCAAAGTGGACCATCTTGGGGCAGCTTGGCCTTGGCCCCTAATTATCACATAGCAACTAATTATCAGAATTAGAGTGTGAACTCTGGAATTTGAGTAGAGCACAAAGCTTTTCAAAAAAATTAGCAGCACAAGAATCCCCTGCTTAACAAAGCAAGTTCTAGTGCAGGGCCGGGCTGAGGTAAGGGATAACAGAGGACAGTTTGAAGAAAGGAAGGCATGGGCAAGGGGCCCCCCCTCCTAAGAGGAAACTACCCTTAAAAGGAGGAAGACCCCCAACCTGTAATTGTACACCACCCTGGAAGGAGCCCTCCACCCTTTCCCATGTAAGCAACTGCCTGATAGGTAGATGAGCGCATGGGCAAAAACCCGCTTGGGTGACAGGTGCAAGGAAGGTTAACCAGATTAAAACAGCCCATCAACAATCTCATAAAACCCCTAGATTTAAATGTCAAAATGGCAACCCTCTTGGGTCCCCTCCCTCTTCGGGAGCGTGGTACTATCACTCAATAAACTTTGCTTTGCTGCCCACCACTCTTTAGACCAGATGAAGAGTGGTCTACCTCTCTTCATTCTTCAAAGTGGTGTGACCAAGAACCTCGGGCACTAAAGGAAAAAGAAATCCTCAAACAGGGAGACTCCTTAGAGCTACTCTCTGACATAAAGTGGCAGGGAAGGCAGCCCTGATCAAACCATCTTCCAGAAACAGGCAGTTAGTGTGGCAGCAAGGTCGGGGGGTGGGTAGAAAATGTAGCAGTGGAAAGTTTTTTTCCTTCTTCCCTTCAAGGTTCTTTGGCTGGTCTAATAATTGATAAAAGACAGACATACAAGAGAAAAAATAAACAGATGTTTAATAACATGTATGCCTCCTGTATGCATGGGAGAGACTCAGGAAAATGGAGTAACTCTCTGAAGTGGCCCTAAATACCATCTTCAGCAAAAGACAAAAGAAGATGTTGGGGTGGGGAGGGTGTCCCTTATGAGAGGTTACCAGGCACAGTAAACAAGGGTACCATCGTCATGGGGATTTACATCTTTGCCTTCCCCATTGCTAAGAGTTCCTAGAGATTTAGCCATCCTTCTCTTGCTAGTTCAGCAAGGAAGATACTCTTACAAATGGAGATTTCTCTTACATGTACAAATGTTTTTTACACAAGGTTAATTTCTCACTTTTCAGAATTTCACCTGTGTTTGCAGTTTCTTAAAAATAATGAGCTTCAAAAAAGTCAATATGCCAGGGGCGCCTGGGTGGCTCAGTGGGTTAAGCCGCTGCCTTCGGCTCAGGTCATGATCCCAGGTCCTGGGTTTGAATAACTTTTTCTTTAACAAATCTTAAGGTGAGGAAAACCCCTAAGGTGAGGTAAATCTGTGTTTTGAATCAGTGGATACCACTGATGCTAGACACCTATTAACATGGTCTCAGTAATGGGGAGGATACCCTAGGTTTACCTTGTGTTGCTGAGTTACTCTCTCTAGTCTTAAAGTCGTGGATGTGGGTGCACAAGCTCATGATGGAATGGGTTATGGGTTTATGCCTGGCTCCCTTGGGGCACAGACCAAAAGAACAATTTCATGTTCCCTGATGGGAGGCAAAGCTCTGCATGGAAAATGGGATTCTCAAGGAAGAGGAAGTAGAATATAACAATCCAAAATATGCCTCTTTGGCATTAGGATTATCTCAAACCATTATTTTTAAGAAACAACAGACACAGGAGAAGCTCTGAAAACTGACTAGAAGGTATCCTTTCGTAAAGTGAACTCCCTTTATAAGGATGTCTTTTTCTCTGTTATCAAGAGGAGGGAAAGGACTCTAAATCTCTAGAAACTCTTATCTATGGAAAAGGCAACAACTTAAGTCTGCATAACAATCTTACCCTTGTTTAGTGTGCTTTGCTTGATAACCTTCCATAACTGGCCCCCAACACACACACACACACACACACACACACACACACACACACACACACACACGTTTTCTTTCTCTTTAGCTGGAGATAGTACAGAAGGTGGTGGCTTGAGCCATTTCAGGGAGTTATGCAGTTCCTGGGACTTTCCCATGTATACATAAGTATATGTGTTATTAAACTTATGTTTGTTTTCTTCCCATGAATCTTTTATTAGCTGGGGACAGAGTTTCAGCCAAGAACCCAGGATAGGAGAAAAATTAGTTCTCTTCCCCTTATACCAACAATAGGAAGAGGATGAATATTGGATAGCTGTGACAAGGAAAACTATCCATGAGAGCATGTCTTAGCAATCCATAGTGGCTGAGAACATGGGCAACTAGAGTCCAAAGACTGAGATCTAATACTGGATTTAACATTTGCCAACCCTGTAGCCTGACTTCTCTCTCATTTTCTTTTCAGTTGAGGTATAACGGAATACAACATTATATTAGTTTCCAGTGTACAGCATAACGATGGATATTCATGTATATTGCAAAATGATTATCATTTTAGAAATCAATAGGATTTCTATTTTCAATGGGGTTCCACCAGAGAATTAGGCCCTAATGCCCCAAAAAAGTCACTGGATGCAATACATGAATTTCTCTCCTGTGTACCTAGAATGGTGTTGGCTATGTGTTCTCTTCCAAAGAAAGGAGAAAACATTCACTCGAATCTTTTTCTCTAGCACTTAACTCTTACACCAAACCCCTTACGAGGGTAGTTGCAGGCTGAATAAATCACTTCTCTTTTCCATGTCTGGTTTTTTTGGTTTCATTTTAACTTCTAAAGGGTACAAATTGTACCTTGTTCATATTTTTTAATGAGAATTTAATAAGCTAAGACATGTAAAACACTTAAAACATTGCCAGGCACAATAATATATGTCACTGTTATCAATATCACATTCATATTTGTATTTTCCACTTCTTCTTGAAATATGGGTGCTCAGTAAATAGTTGAGAAATGAACAGGTGTGTGCGTGCGTAAAGATAAACAGTAGTACTGTGCAGAATAAATTAGGACAGATGGGAGGAAGAGAAACTGGTTGAAACCTGCTGGAATAATAACAAGTATATAGATATACATGTATATATAACTGAAGAGGTTTTGAAACAGAGGGACAGTAGTGAAAATGGAGAGGATGCAGGTCTCAGACATGTTGTAGAGATGATTCCATGGGACCTGGGATCTGACAGGATCTGGGCAGTAGTGATAACTCACAGCTGTTAACTTGTGTAACTGAACAAATGAACACCGGTGTCATCCAGAGAAGGGAAAAAATTCCAGGGAGGAATGATGAGCTGAATTTGGGAAATTTGGGTAATTAATCTTATAAGAAATCTTTTTAAAAGATTTATTCATTTACTTGTGAGAGAGAGAGAGAGAGAAAGAATGCACACAAGTGGAAGGGCCGGCACAGAGGGAAAGAGAATCTCAAGCAGACTCCATGCTGAGCATAGAGCCCAATGAGGGGCCCAATTCCAGAACCCTGAAATCATGACTTGAGCCAAAACCAAGAGTTGGAAGTTCAACTGACTGCTCCACCCAGGTGCCCCTAATCTTATACGAAATCTTATAATCAATCTGATAAAACTGGGTATTTACTATAAAACAGGAGAATACTGTGAAATTACTTGGAGAAAATATAGCAGAGCCTCAGAAAGAGATTATAGCTGGGAAGGAGACACAGAAAATACCCAGAAAGAGCTCTGTCTCTGGGCCCTCTTTCTTGGGCTGGCTTCCTTTTTCCGTCCCTGAAGACTGGTCTTTTGCTCAGGTCATATGCTGGGAGTGGCTGTGCCCCTGTAGCCAACATCAATGTTCCACCCAGACCACCATCCTTCCGTTTTTGTCCTTTTTGTGGATCCCTTAGCTCTGGTATACTTTTCCTTCCAACAGTTAGCACCTGTAATCCATTTAGGGGGCAACTGAGGTGGTCCTGGAGTCATTTGCAGTCATGTAGCAGAAATGGAAGTGCTTGGAATTTACATTCCTTCACCTCTAGGGTAACTCTTATTCACATATATATTTTAAGATTTTATTTCATTTATTTGACAGAGAGAGACATAATACAAGCAGAGGGGAGAGGCAGAGGGAGAGGAAGAAGCAGACTCCTCTGAACAGGGAGCCCAATGTGGGGCTCAATCCAGGACCCTGAGATAATGATCTGAGATGAGGGAAGATGCTTAACTGAATGAGTAACCCAGGTGCCCCTAGGGTAGCCCTCAGACAATGATAATGTCCGAAGGCATGTGAATGCTGTGCTTCCTTGCCTCTAATCAGGAAAACTCCAAGATATACTTTATATTTACAGGTTTTACGTGGAATAAGACTTAGCTCCCCTACCCTCTGTGGGACCTTTGCTTTTCCCTTTTCCTACCCTGTTTCCCTTAGTCTCTGACTGATTTTTCCTGTGAACACTTACCTAATGATTTATTTGCAGATATACCTTCATCGCAGAGCCTCCTTCAGGGAGACCTAACTATTACACATTAAATAGTGTTCCCCCAAAAAAGATATGTTGGAAATAAGATCACCTCAGATGTAATTAGTTAAGATGACATCATTAGGGTGGACCTAATCCAATACGGCCAGTATCCATGGAAAAGAGGGGTATCTGGACACAGATGGACACGCAGAGGGGAGACACAGGGAGAAGATGGCCATGTGACTTGAGTGAGATACCTTCCAGCCAAAAAATGCTAAGGATTGCAGCAAACACAAGGAGCTAGAAGAGGCAAAGAAGAATTGTCCCCTAGAGCCACCAAAGAGAAGATGGCCTTGATTTCAGACTTCTGGCTCTGGACTGTGAAATAAATTTATGGTGTTTCAAGCTACTCGGTATGGGATAGTTTGCAATGGAGGCCCTAGGAAACTAATACACTGATCACTAGTAACTCTAGTCCCAAGTATTACCTCTCTTCTAAGAGATCAGCAGAGATGGACACCAGAATGTCTTAGCTCCTATTCCAAGTACAGATTCTGACTGGAAAACACAGGTCCTTCAACTCTGTGCAGGTGGTAGAATAACACTGTATAAACCTCAATCCTGTGATTAAGAGGAAACAGTTCCCACAGCAAAGGGGAGCACCCTGGAGCCCATGGATGGAGAAACATCCCTAAAAGAGCCACTGGAAAGAGATTTCTAAGCATGGAATCCTCCTGTCCTTTGTATAGTCCTAAGTATCCAACGAAAACCGATGAAGGAGTTTGGTTACTTTTTCAAATTCAGAAGATGTTCCAAATTCATAGGGATTCCAAAACATGAAATTTGAAAAAGCCTCCAAGTTGATTAGTGTTGCCATTTTGATTCTCTGATTTGGCTTCTCGATGGCAACAATGCATGCTATGGAATAACATTAATTCAGAACCAACAACAAATCCTGCTGTGCATTGAAACATGAAATCAATTTATGTCAAATGTTGTTTCATCGAGTTTGAAACATAATAAACAGAAATGGTACCAGTAAATCTACAAATTTATTTAGCAGTGCAGTATTCTAGATTTTAAGCCAACTCTAAAAGGGAAGAGAAAAGAAACAAAGTTAGGGAAAGGCTTTTTTTTTTTTCCTTATGACTCAAACTGAAAGCAGAACATTTTAAACACTGGCTCAGACATTGAATTTCATTGCCACCATCTCAGCAGCAACCAATTTGAACCTGATTCAAAGCTGACTGTTTTCAAACAGTTACTAGTATACACGTATTTATTAATGGACAGGCACCGAGTGTCATTTCTCTTCTACTTCCTCTACTAATCAAGTTATGAAATGTGATTTTTCAGTTAACTCTAAACATATGTGCAATGAAATGAAATTTAATTTGTTTATTTCAACATCCATCCAACTTTTCTTTTTGAATGCCATTTATTTTCTATTTAGGGCAGAGGAATTTCAAAGAAAGGAACCCGGCTCCTTGAAGTTTCTTCTTGAGTAGAAGTAGTGGCTTTCTAATACATTGGCTAACTGTGGACTGTCACCATCAGTTACCCAAAAGCACATCCTGCAGTAAAGATTCTGACAGAAGTGTTTCATGACGGATAGGTTTTGAGGGGAGCCTGGCCAAAGGGGAAGAAACAGGGAGGGGAAAAAAGCAAGCAAACATACGTCTCAGGCCAGGTCTTGACCTCCATCTGATCCTGGGGAAGTTACACCTCAGACATTTTGTTATTTCTAAAGCAATAGCTGGGCTTTCTTATTCCTGTACCCATCACTCATTGGGTAAAGGTCGCCCAGTGCTCTGATCTGAATGTTTGTTTCCCCCAAACATTCATATGTTGAAAACCTAATCTCCAAGATGGTGGTATCAGGAAGTGGGGGGGGGGGTCTTTGAATGGTGATTAGGTTATGAGGATAGAGCCATCATGAATGGGATTAGCGCCCTGATAAAAGAGACCCCACAGAGCTCCCTGGCCCCTTCCACCAAGGAAAAGCACAAGAAGTCTATGACCCAGAAGAGGGCCATCACTTGATCATGCTAACAACCCGGTCTCAGACTTCCAGTCTCCAGAGCAACATTTCTGTTGTTTACCAACCACCCAGTCTGTGGTGTTTTGTTATTTTGTTATAGCAGCCCGAACAGACAGAAAAGGGTTGGCGGTGGGCAGAGGGCATGTGATCTCCCTGGTAATTCCAACTTTCTGCTATTGTGACAGGAGCAGATCCAGCAGCCCAGGAGCAGGCCTCTGAAGACAGCACCAAGTGTGTGCTGTTAAAAGCAAAAACACACAGGACTGGAAGAACAGTGTTTAGAAATCGCAAAGGAAAATGCATACACACACACAAACACACACACAAAAACAAAACAAAACAAAAATGGAGGTGATGGAAATGTGTAGAATCTTGATTGTGGTGATGGTATCACAGGTGTATGTGTATGTCCAAACTCACCAAAAAATATCCATAAATATGTGTGTTTTATATATCAATTATGCCTCAGTAGAACTAAAAAAGAGAAGTTCAAAGAAAGGGATCATTAGTATACTTGATGATCTCATTTAAACTGATCTCATTAGGATAGAAAGTATAGCTTTTGTTTCAGCTTCTCCACAAGCTTAGATGGCCTACTTATTAAGCCTTTTGAATTACAGCCCCCAAGCCTAAGCCAGATTCCAGGGCCACAATATGTCAGCTTAGACATGAGTGTTCTTGGTCCCCACTAACCTCACAAAATGGATCTAACACAGACTCATTCTTTTGCCTTCTCTCTTTTTTTTCCCTTCTCCAAATTTTTATTTAAATTCCAGTTATTAGCATACAGTGGAATATTAGTATCAAGTATAGAATTTAGTGGCTCATCAATTACATACAATACCCAGTATTCATTGCAAGTGCCCTCCATCATTTCCATCATCTATTTAACCCATCTCTCCCCAGGCCACCCTCCGCCACCCACCTCCCTTCTAATAATCCTCAGTTTGTTTTCTACAGTTAAGAGTCTGTTTCTTGGTTTGCCTCTCTCTTTTCTACCCCCATGTTCATTTGTTTTGTTTCTTAAATTCCACATATGAGTGAAATAGTATGGTATGTATCTTTCTCTGACTGCTGATTTCCCTTAGCGTCATACTCTCTAGCTCCATTCGTGTCATTGCAAATGGCAAGATTTCATTCTTTTTTGATGGCTGAGTTACTCAGCCATCTATTGGGACATTTGGGCTCTTTCCATAGGTTGGCTATTATTGATAATACTGCTATAAATATCAGGGTACATATATCCTTTTCAATCAGTATTTTTGTATCCTTTGGTTAAATATGTAATAGTGCAACTCCTGGACCCTAGGGTAGTTCTGTTTTTAACTTTCGGAGAGACCTCCATACTGTTTTCCAGAGTGACTGCACCAGTTTGCATTCCCACCAACAGTGTAAGAGAGATCCCCTTTCTCTACATCCTCACCCACACCTGTTGTTGCCTTCTCTAATTTGAAATCTGATTGGCTTGTGGAATAGGCTTCATTGAAGGCAAAACCGTATCTTTGATAAGACTATAAAAGTGAAGTTGCTAAAATCATTATTTTAGACAACACAATATTTTAAATGTCAGGAGAAATTTTAAGTCTATTTATTAAGCCTTTCACTATGTATTCAGGAATTCCAATTACTAATACCATATTTATACATGTCTCCCTGCCATGACCATCATATACTGACTCATACCTGACAAAATCAGAAGAAATAAGATTCTTTTTCCACAAGCAACCATCCCATGGGCTGCTACAATTGGGAAGAATAAGCCAGAAGGGTGACAAAGACTGTAACTGATCACTGCAATGTCCAGGTAAAACTGCGATAAATCTTGGCAACATAAGCCCAGGCTTCTCCTTTCTTTGGAGGATTTCTACATGCTTGGATCTGACCAAAATCCTGAGGAGGCAGTTAGAATAATCTACTTATGTGAGAGGCTGATTTGCCTCCTGGGAAAGACTTTCCATGTGGAAGAAGAATCACAAGGGGAGTTTGGTGAAAGACAGTGGCCAATATCTGAGGGAAAAGAGAAATTCTGAAAAATAATAATAATAAAAAAGAATCAGTTACTCTAGTTGTTACTCATTCTTCTAGTCCAGCTCCGGCAAATTCATGCCTAAGCCCCAGCATGATGAGGCACTAATAAAAGAATGAATGAAGAATTCATGTCTAAGGCCACTGGTATGATAAGACATCAACCATGTTAGTTTTGGTACCTTTGCTGGTAAAGGCAAATAGCATGCAATTAGGGACTCATTTCTTCCATGCATCCTAGATGCACTTTCCTTCTGTTTTCATGTAGAATCTGATTATCTAAATTTTTCTTATTCATCCTGGCAGGTCAAATACATTGTGTTCAGAAAATACCTTGCCAATCATAATCCAGGAACAAGGGCCCTGAGGCGGGTGACCTCAGAAGGACACCATATGAGCAGGGATCAGTGATACTAGAAATGAGGGCTGGCCATCACTACCTCTGCACAGATTCTGTGGGCACAGCAGTGGCAGGAGAAACAGCAGGCCTATTGGTAGGCATTACCATAAGATAACCACTTCAGGAAGAGGAGGTAAAGGGAAGAAATGATTACTTAATTTAACTGTTTGAAAAAAAATGATGCATGACAGAATTAAGGGTTATAAAAACCACACATAGAGTCCAGACTTTCACTATGTGAGGATGAACCAGAAAGATAGCCTCACCAGACAGCAAATCAGTTGGTGCCTTGATCTTGGACTCTCCAGCCTCTAGAATTGGAGGAAAAGGGAAAAAACAAACACAGCGGTAACAAAACAAACAAACAAAAAACAGATAAAAATCTTTTCAAAAACAGCTACTTAATATAAAAAAAAATGGCAAGTTGAAGTACAGAGTCAGAATGAGCATATTACACACCTCAAGGACCAGATACAAGAGATAAAGGCCAAAACCAGCACAGAGAACTCCTGCCTGAAGAGAAACATTGAGCCAAATAGTTCACAGAGCCAGAACAAATGTAACAACACAGAGGAACTCTTGTAGGACTGAGACTGAGAAACTTAAGTCTGAATACCAAAGACAAGAACTGGATTCATATGGAGATTGAAATGTTCCTTAGAAAGGAGCTGCAGAAACTGGTGGAGAAGCTAGGCTTCTGGAAGGAGAAATTCAATACGCACACAGAAATGAAACAGAATGAACTAGAGGCTCTCAAAGCTGCAAAGGTCTTTGACTTAGCACACTTTCAAGGCCTTGCAAAGATGCTAGGAGAATATAAACAGGTCATGATTACAGATCATATAGAACAGGAGAAGACCAGGAAGGAAGTAGAATGGGATTACTTGGAATTACACAGCATTATAAAGCTCCAGGCCTGGTGGCAAGGGGCTGTGCTACAGGATGAAATGGGTGGCTTCAAAATGCCTAAGCAGGACAAAGATGGTATCAAGGATTCAAAAGGAAAAGGCAAAGGCAAGTGGAGAGGCAAGAAAAAGTAATTGAGTCACCTGTGTTTTCCTATAATATTCTGGACAGGACAAAGAAAACTTGAAAGCATAAGAAACATCTTTTACCATCACAGATAACTCATCTATGGTTGATTCTTATTTGGACATTCCTCCCACCTTTTTAAAGATTATTTATTTATTTGAGAGAGAATGGTGGGGAGAGGCAGAGGGAGAGGGAGAGTCTTTCTTTTTTTTAATTTCTTTTCAGTGTTCCAGAATTCATTGTTTATGCACCACACCCAGTGCTCCATGCAATACGTGCCCTCCTTAACACCCACCACCAGGCTCACCCAACCTCCCACCCCCGCCCCTCCAAAACCTCAGATTGTTTCTCAGTGTCCACAGTCTCTCATGATTTGTCTCCCCCTCCAATATCCCCCAACTCACTTCTCCTCTCCATCTCCCCATGTCCTCCGTGTTATTCCTTGTGCCCCACAAGTAAGTGAAACCATGTGATAATTGACTCTCTCTGCTTGACTTATTTCACTCAGCATAATCTCTTCCAGTCCTGTCCGTGTTGGTACAAAATTTGGGTATTCATCCTTTCTGATGGAGGCATAATACTCCGTAGAATATATGGACCATGTCTTCTTTATCCATTCGTCCATTGAAGGGCATCTTGGTTCTTTCCACAGTTTGGCGACCATGGCCATTGCTGCTATGAACACTGGGGTACAGATGGCCCTTCTTTTCACTACATCTGTGTCTTTGGGGTAAATACCCAATAGTGCAATTGCAGGGTCACAGAAAAGCTCTATTTTTAATTTCTCAAGGAATCTCCACACTGTTTTCCAAAGTGGCTGTACCAACTTGCATTGCATCCTTTCCAATACATGTCGTTTACTGACTTATTAATTTTGGCCATTCTAACTGGTGTAAGATGGTATCTCAACATGGTTTTGATTTGAATCTCCCTGATGGCTAGTGGTGATGAACATTTTTTTCATGTGTCTGATAGCCATTTTTATTTCTTCTTTGGAGAAGTGTCTCTTCATGTCTTCTGCCCATTTTTTTGACATGATTATCTGTTTTGTGTGAGTTGAGTTTGAGGAGTTCTTTATAGATTTTGGATATCAGCCCTTTGTCTGTACTGTCATTTGCGAATATCTTCTCCCATTCCGTGGGTTGCCTCTTTGTTTTGTTGACTTTTTCCTTTGCTGTGCAGAAGCTTTTGATCTTGATGAAGTCCCAAAAGTTCATTTTCGCTTTTGTTTCCTTTGCCTTTGGAGACATATCTCGAGAAAGAAGTTGCTGTGGCCAATGTCGAAGAGGTTACTGCCTATGTTCTCCTCTAGGATTCTGGTGGATTCCTGCCTCACGTTGAGGTCTTTCATCCATTTTGAATTTGTCTTTGTGTATGGTGTAAGAGAATGGCCAAGTTTCATTCTTCTACACTTAGCTGTCCAATTTTCCCAACACCATTTATTGAAGAGACTGTCTTTTTTCCTCTGGATATTTTTTCCTGCTTTGTCGAAGATCAGTTGACCATAAAGTTGACCATAAAGTTGACCATATCTGGGCTCTCTACTCTGTTCCACTGGTCTATATGTCTGTTTTTGTGCCAGTACCATGCTGTCCTGGTGATCACAGCCTTGTAGTAAAGGTTGAAGTCAGGCAATGTGATGCCCCCCGTTTTGTTCTTCTTTTTCAACATTTCCTTAGCAATTCAGGGTCTCTTCTGGTTTCATACAAATTTTAGGATTGTTTGTTCCAGCTCTTTGAAAAATGCCGGTGGAATTTTTATTGGAATGGCATTGAAAGTATAGAGTGCTTTAGGCAGTATAGACATTTTAACAATGTTTATTCTTCTGATCCATGAGCATGGAATGGTCTTCTATCTTTTTGTGTCTTCTTCAATTTCTTTCATGAGTGTTCTGTAGTTCCTTGAGTACAGATGCTTTCCCTCTTTGGTTAGGTTTATTCCGAGTATCTTATGGTTCTTGGTGCTATAGTAAATGGAATCAATTATTTGATTTCCCTTTCTGTATTTTCATTGTTTAGTATAGAAGAAGGCAACTGATTTCTATACACTGATTTTGTTCAGTCTTAAGCAGACTCCTTGCTGAGCATAGAGGCCCACTGAGGGCTCAGTCTCACAACCTGTGCCAAAACCAAAAGTGGGACTCAACTGACTGTACCACCCAGGTGACACGCACCCCCCACTTCTTTTTAAGCAAGCTCTATGCCCAGTGTGTGGCTTGAACTCATGACTCCAAGATCAACAGTCAAATGTCTCCCAAGTGAGGTCTAATAATTTCACTTTGCCCATTTTATTAATTTTCAAAGCCTGAATTAGGATTATATCATTGATAAGGCTAATTGATATTTTGAAACAATTTGGCCAAGTAGAAGTATTTCTAGGAATGTTGTGAAGATTCTTCTTTGCTCTTTATCCCCGGGGTTGGCGGGGGGCGGGTAGGGCGGGGAACAGTTCATGGGTTTAGTTACAGTGTTGCAATAAAGCTTCAGGATTTCCTGTAATGTCTTTGATCCTGATTTCAGTCAACTCATCTACAGTGACAAAACTTATGAGTAAAATGAAGTATTCAGAAGGAATTACAAGATGATGTTTATTTTTTTAAAGATTGACTGACTGATTTGAGAGAGAGAACACAAGCAGGGGGAGTAGCATTAGAGGGTGAGGAAGAAGCAGGCTCCCCGCAGAGTAGGGAGCCCAATGTGGGGCTTGATTGCAGGACCCCGGGTTTGTGATCTGAGCAGAAGACAGATGTTCAACCAAATGAGCCACCCAGGTGCCCCACAAGATAATGTTCATCAAGTACCTAATGTAATTTATACAGAGCAAAGTTTAAGATAGGTCCTAAAAAACAAATCCAGAGATTAAAAAATATTATTAAGCACCCGTGTAAAAATAGCAGGACACCTGAGCTCTATCATTTTTACCACCCGTGTTAATAATACAACTATGCCTGCACCTAAGAACCCCACTGTGGCTCTTCCTCATCATATTCTTTTCCCTTTTCTCTAGTAGCCACCATGGTCCTGACATTTGTGATAATGATTTCCTTAATTTTCTTTATAGTTTTTTAGCTTAAGTATACATTCTGATGCAATATAGTTTATTTTGTCTTGCTTTTGAACCTTTTTATGAATAAACACATATCATTAGAATTTTTTGCAACTGTCTTCTTTAGCTCAACATTATGTTTATGATAGCAGGATACAGCTGTTTTTCCCTCATTTTCATTTCTGAATAGAATTTTCTGAATACAACAGAATTTATGTAAATATATTTAAATGTGTGTGAGAGAGAGACTCTTTTTTAATCTATATGTTCATGCGGTAGATTACATAAATTGATTTTCTTTTTTTAAAGATTTTATTTATTTGAGAGGGAGGGAGTGAGCAAGAGACAGAGTGTACGCCAGTGAGGGAAGAGGCAGAGGGAGGGGTAGAAGCAGGGTCCCCACTAAGCATTTCAGCCCAGCAAGGGGCTTGATCTCAGGACCCTGGGATCATGACCTGAACCGAATGCAGACACTTAATGCACTGAGCCACACAGGCACACCATAAAGAGATTTTCTGTTTTATCATCCTTGTACTCCTGGAATACTGCTAATATAGCAGGATGTATAATCCTTTTAAAATATTGCTGCATTGGGTTTAATATCTTGTTTAGCAAATTTGCATCTATAGCCATGAGTGAGATATACCTTTATCTTTTCTTGTATTGTCTTTGAATGGCTTTGAATATTGTAGGGGAGGAAAAAATAATGTTCTCTCTACCATTCTAACTTCTCAACTGGAAACCCTATAATGAAAGGCAGAGATGCAAGAGGAAAACAAAGAGAAGTTTATTAACATGTATACCTCATGTATACATGGGAAACACCCAGGGGAAAATGAGTAAGTCTCAGACTTAAGGTATTTACCCCGAAGATACAAATGTAGTGGTCCGAAGGGGCATCTGCACCCCAATGTTTATAAAAACAATGTCCACAATACCTAAACTACGGAAAACGCCCAGATGTCCATTAACAGATGAACGGATAAAGAAGATGTGATATATATATATATATATATATACACACACACACACACATATGTATCCACACACACACACACACACACACACACACACACATATACCCACCATGGAATATTATGCAGCCATAAAAATTGAAATCTTGCCATTTGCAATGATGTGGATGGAACTAGAGGGTATTATGCTAAGCGAAATAAGTCAATCAGAGAAAAACGATTATCATATGATCTCACTGACATGTGGAATATAAGAAACAAGGCAGAGGATCATAGGGGAAGAGAGAAAAAAATGAAACAAGATGAAACCAGAGAGGGAGACAAACCATAAGAGACTTTTAATTTTAGGAAACAAATTGAGGGTTACTGGAGGGGAGTGGGGGGGATAGGGTGGCTGGGTGATGGACATTGGGGAGGATATGTGTTGTGGTGAGCCCTGGCATTGTGTAAGTCTGATGAATCACAGACCTGTACCCCTGAAACAAATAATACATTATACGTTAATTAAAAAATAATAAAAAAGAGGGGCATCTGGGTGGCTCAGTCGTTAAGCATCTGCCTTCGGCTCAGGTCATGATCCCTGCATCCTGGGATTGAGCCCCATATTGGGCTCCCTGCTTTTCCCTCTTCAGCTCCCCTGTGCTTGTGTTTCCTCTCTGGCTCTTTCTGTCATACATAAATAAAATCTTTTAAAAAATAATAAAAAAGAACTCAGACATAAATACCATCTTCACTGAAGGACAAAAGAAATACCTCTTTCTTGTGATTTAGTCGTCCTTCTTTTCCTGGTACAGAGGGAGATACACTTACATATGGAGATTTCCTTTACACATGTAAGTGTCCTCTACAAAAGAATAAATTCTACACTGTTTACAGAGGTTCTCCTGTGTTTGCTGTTTCCCAAAATAATCAGCTCAAGGCAATCCTTATGCCAAGAGAAATATTTTGGGGTGGCATATTCTGCCACCATTCAATATCAAGGTTATACTGGCTTCATAAAATAACTTTGGAGTATGTTTCCTCACTTGACTGGGAAGAGTTTATGTAAGATGAAAATTATTTCTTTTTTAACTATTTGCTACATTTTCCCATTAAAGGCACTTGGGCCTGGATTTTTTTTTCAAAGTTTTAGTCATTTTGGCATTTTACAGATACACAATGTATTTCTTTTTATATATCATATTTGGAATTTACTGGTCTTTTTTATTTTGTAGATTACTGAATTTAAATCATTCTGGAAAATTTAGAGCATAACCACTTTAAATATAAACTCTGCCTAATTCATTATCTCTCCTCAACTCTTTGAACCTTGATTAGAAATTCTTTTTTTTTTAAGATTTTATTTATTCATTTGACAGAGAGACATCACAAGTAGACAGAGAGGCAGGCAGGGAGAGAGAGAGAGGGAAGCAGGCTCTCTGCTGAGCAGAGAGCCTGATGCGGGGCTCGATCCCAGGACCCTGAGATCATGACCTGAGCCAAAGGCAGCGGCTTAACCCACTGAGCCACCCAGGCACCCCTTGATTAGAAATTCTTAATTTATCTTTTATGTCACTAATCTTCTTTTATTTTCCTTTTCTTTTGTCTTTTTAATTCATTCTCAAGTATGTCCTTTGACTTCTCCACAATTTCACTAATTCTATGTTCACCTAGGTTTAATTCGCTAATAAATCCATCCATTAAGATTTAACTTTCAATTAGTATGGTTTCATTAAATATATTTATACATTTTTTTATAGGTTTCTGTACCGTGCAAATTATTTCAAGGTTGTTTTTTATTAACATCTGCTATACAGTGTTTCTGGAATTTGTTTCTGATAACTTCAGTATCTGAAGTTATGGTTGGCAGGGGGCATAAATTTTGGGGGTCTATTTTTTTCTACTGATACTTAGTCATTGTAATTTGTTTCTTTTGTGCTTGGCTCTATTTATCTTTGTACTTATTACCAGCTGCTCACTTTTTGGAAAATTGTTTACATGAGCTCTTTGATGTCTAGCATGAATATGATTCATACAAAAAGGATTTGCATCTACTCCTGCTCAATACTGGATGATATTATCAGTCCTCAACCACATTAATCTAAATTCTTTCCTTGAAGCTTTTGTGACCAACCAGATGATGTAGGTTGTAAACCATGAAAGACCTGACTCATGCTTACAACTTCTGGAAACGTTTTATGTTTTTGGAATACGCTTTATTCAGCACCAGTACTCTAGAGTCAAGGGACTGGGACAGATATACTTCTCATTCAGCCTTTATTAAACATGTGATGGTATAGCTTTTGAGGTTACTAATTTAAGGAATAGAGGTATGTCATCAGAATTTTACACTTGGCCAGATGCTGGGATTTATTTTCTTTCCCCAAGCCCTAAAAAATATGGAATGTCCTCAAAGCAATGGAAACTTCAGTGCTTTCTTAGCCCTCTGACTTGATCTTACTTAGATCTGGCCTCACAAATTTCTGACATGTCAGTTCTTTGTTACTTTTAAGGATTTTAAACTTTAGATTTTTTCATTGTTTTTAATGACAGAGTGAGTCCGAATTCCTGTCCTGCTATATTACCTAACCACCTATTTGTAGTAAGGATGATTTGGCTTGGGAATGCTGAGTTTTATTATGATGATTACTTTGGACATTTCTTGATAAAGTATAATTCTGAAGCTTTTTACCTTTTCCTACTATTTTGGGGGATGAAATGATGGTGAGGTATTTGGTTAATGATGTGTTTGTTAATGGTAGTGATATATTTATACATTTGGCCCAAAGGAATTTTGTTGACTATATTCATGTTGATTAAACTTGCTGAAATGAAATACTTCATATTAGCATTATATGTACTTTTCAATTTAAGACTGTGAAAATCAGTTTTGAGGTTCACAACATGCTATTTCAGAATACAGCACTTTGGCATACTGAATATTTTAAGCTGAAAAAGTTTGAGAAAACAGCAGAAGCAGGAACCTCACTATGGACAGGAACAGGAGCTCACTATGAACTCCTTCCCCCTCATACTTCTTCCCTGAAATAGATCACAAAATCTTCATGTAAGAGGTGCCTTTCCCATACCCAGAGGAAAGAAGCATCCCTATCACTGAAGACAAAGAGATTCCAAGAAAAGTCCTAACAAACCGACATTACTAAGTTCCCTGCTAATTCTTGCATACTCCTTAACCTTTTGCAGTCCTCCATGACTGACTGCTCTTCATGAAAACCAGCCAAAAAATACACAGGTCTGTTTCTTTGGGTCTTCATTACCTTATGGAAGGTTTGCCTGTCACACAGAGTTATATTAAGTAAACACGTATGCAATTCTTCTTTTAATCTGTCAATTGTCAGTTTAATTTTCGGACACAGCAAAGGACCCTAAGAGGCTTGAGAAAAACTTATTCCTCCCTATAGATCATAAATTTTTAAGGGCAGAGACTTGGTCTATTTTGTTATTTGATTCCCCGTAGCAGCTACCATAGAGTAGAAATCAACAAATACTTACTGAATGAGTAAATTAATAAAATTAATCAAGAATTCCATTATGCATTTGCTGCTACCTCTACTGGCTACCAGTATGATTATTTTTTTCCTTTTTCTTCTGTGAGGGTAAACCAAAGTAAGGAAGGAAGGAAGGAAATAAATAAATAAATAAATAAATCTGTGTAAAAACAAACTCTACTGTCTTCTGATATAATCTAAGAGTTATTGGTGAGGGGGAAGGCATAGAGGAGAACTATAAGCTGTTAAAACACCTCAGGAAAACAGAACAAAGAGTAGAAGCTTTGTAGGAGTTCTTTGAGATTCTGATTAGCCAAGGAACTCCTGCAAGGAGATTTGGCCTCTGAAAGCAGGGTTGGTGATCCCTACCTCCCACTGAATATAGGTAAATATATGTGAAAAGCATATATTAAGAAGGAGAAGCATAATCCTAGGAAATGTTTTATTTTAATGTTCTGTGATGAGCCACACAGACATATACTATCTCTACTATTTATGCAAAATGCTGTTCATTCAACAAATGAACAGCATTTTGCTTCTCTGCAGATATGTCCAAGAATTAATTTGCCTTTTAGGGAGCTCACATACTCATGGGAGGGATAATTTCTGTACATGAAATTAGAGAGGAGAAAAATTTTCTGCTTGGGGGTAAGTACATGGGAGAAGTGGAGAGGTAATAGATGGATGGATGGCCATGTTGATATATTAGGTTTTGTATTGTTTTGCACACATTTTCTCTTCCTTGACTGTCCTTTTCACGTATCTCCATTGTTTGGAAAAATACGTTGTTTACAAGGATGTATAAAAGTTCTACATTTTGCTTTCTGCAAGGAAACAAATTCAAAGATTTCTCTCGACTTCAGAATATTTGTAGGGGAGCAAGGAGTAACTAGATAATCTCTGTTCAAAAGGACACGACAAAAGAATAAGCAAATAAATAATACAGAACCTCTGGTTAATATCTTTACCATCCTGACTGATGGATTGATATGGAAAGGAAAAGAATGTTGCAGCAGGTGCGAATCTCATTTAGGTCTATGGAAAATTGCCAAGCATTTTACTAGAGGTGGTAATTATTTTCCAGATTTTTGAAATATGTTATGTAAAACTATTCTTCCTTAGATTAGGCTTAGTTCAATTTCTCTTGTCCAGATTCTGCTTTTCACACAATCTTTAGAGACCTGCCATTGAGGGACACCTGGGTAGCTCAGTCAGTTAAGCTTCTGACTCCTGATTTCTGTTCAGGTCATAGTCTCAGGATGGTGGGATCCAGCTTGGCATCAGGCTCTGTGCTCAGCAGGAGTCTGCTTGTGGATTCTCTCTTTCTCTCCCTCTTCCTCTCCCTCCGCCACTCCCCCCCAACACTTGTGTTATTTCTCTCACTCTAAAATAAATATTTTAAAAATGATCTGCTTTTGAAAAAAAGGTCTAATAGCATTTTTGTGCTTAGTTTGTTAATGGAATTGTTCAGCTTAGTCGAACATATTTTATATTTAATACAGACAGTAGAAATGAGAGACAGGATCACTTAAAACAATGGACAGAGATAGGAAATATATGTAGCTATACTAACCCATGTATACACACATACCTACCTTTCTGTTCATATGTTCATATTAAAGTAAGCATGAGTTCATAGTGATGACTCTGACTCTAATCCAGCACAAGGTTGATTCTGGTCTTCCCCCTTTACTGATTTATAACTTCTTTCTCCAACAGTGAGAAACCTGAACCTCATTATCTACCACAAAGGTCAACAAATGTTTACCATAAGGGGCCAGATATTAAATAGGTTAGGATTTGTGGGCCACACTGTCACTGCTACAACTCCTCAGCTTTGAATTTCATATAATTTTAAGTAATCTCTAAGCCCAGTGTGGGGCTAGAACTCATGACCTGAGAGTAAGAGATATGTGTTCTACCAAATGAGTGAGCCAGGTATATCATGAAGTACTATTTTCCTGTTGATTTTTTTCAAGCCTTTAAAACTGAAAAAAAAAAAAAAAAAGTTCTTTGTAGACCATCCAAAAATGAGCTAGATTTGGCCCAGGGGGCCCTGGTAAGCTGATCCCTGTTTGCTCAATCCTAGTGTTCATATAGTTTCAGAATTGCTAACCTATACCTCTGAGAAAAACTTACCAGTTAGAGAACTTTTGTATAGAATTTTGAAGTCTTTGTCCTTACAGTCAACATGCTATTTCCAAAACATTTACATCACCTCCTTTCTTCTCCAATCCCATCAGTGCCATGTCATTCTTGGAAATGCAGTTATTTTCATTTGTCATGGTCTGCATTTCAACCTGGGATTCCACAGCATCTTGTGTCTTTCCTTTTTAATTGCATACACGAAAAATCACACTTTGTGATGTAGACTTCTGTATGTTTTGGCAAATGCATAGAGATGTATCCATTATTGTGGTACCATGGAGAATAGTGTCATTGAAAATATCTCTCTACCTGTTAATAGCCAGCCCCTTTCTCAACATCCATTCTTTAGAAATTATTAATCAGTAACTTTATGGCCAACAACCCCAACCCCTTGAACTCTGGCAAATACTTCACTGTTTTGTTGTCCTGCAGTTTTGCCTTTTCCAGAAGGTCATGAATAGAATTGTACATGTAGGCTTTGAGATTAAATACATTTATTTAGGATTATTATGCCCGTATGAAGGATTGAACACTTCATCATTATAAAATGGTATCTCTATTACTGCTAATAGTATTTGCTATGAAATCTGCTTTATCTGATATTAATAAATGCTAATGGGCACTCTTTTGACTGGTGTTGCCATTAATTTTTTTTCTATCCTTTTACTTTACACTTACTTATAGACAGCATATACTTGGGTCTTGTATTTTTATTTAATCTGGCAATATCATAGGCAGTATATACTTGAATATTGTTTTTTTAGCCTTTCTGGCAATCTTTTCCTTTTAACCAGGATATTTAAACTATTTACATTTAATGTCATTAGTGATATACGGGTTTAAATCTATCATCTTATTAATTCATTTCTATTTGTCCCATCCGTTCTCTTTTCCCTAACTATCTTTTAACTGATTTTGGGGGGCGCCTGGATGGCTCAGTGGGTTAAGCCTCTGCCTTTGACTCAGGTCATGATCCCAGGGTCCTGGGATAGAGCCCCGCATTGGGCTCTCTGCTCAGTAGGGAGCCTGCCTCCCCCTCTCTCTTTGCCTACTTGTGATCTCTGTCAAATAAATAAATAAAATCTTAAAAAAAAATTTAACTGATTTTGGGAGGTGTCATATTTTTTCATTCACTCTGCCAATGTCTTTTAATTGGTGGATTTAGCCCTTAACATTTAATGTAATTATGTATATAGTAAGGCTTAAATTTGATATTTTATTAATTTTTGTTTGTTCTCCCTCTCTTTCTCTGTTTTCTTTTTCTGGGCTTTGTATGGGTTACTTTAAAATTTTTTTAAATTTCATTTTGATTTATCTACAGTACATTTAGTGTATCTCTTTATATAGCTTACTTGGTGGTTGCTGTAGGGATATATATATGTGTGTGTGTGTGTATATATTCAAGTAATGTTTTATTTATATATATATTTATATATATATAATATATATTGTTATAATATATATTATATTTTATATATTTATATATTTATTTATATGTGTGTGTGTGTATATATATTCAAGTAATGTTTTATTTACCCATATTTTTGGTTTCTGAGTTCTTTCTTCCTTGGTAATGTTCCAAGATTCTTGCATCATTTCCTTTCTGTTTAGAAAAATTTCTTTATCCATTCTTTTGGGGTAGGTCTGCTGGTGACAAATTTTCTTAATTTTCCATCATCTGAAAATGTCTTGATTACCTCTTCATTCTGAAGGATATTTTCAATAGACACAGGATTCTGGGCTAACGATTCTTTTCTTTCAACATTGTAAAAGTGTCATGCCACTTCCTTCAGGCCACCATGTTCTTTGATGAAAAATCTGCTTTCATTTGAATTGGGATGGTATTATTTCTCTCTTACAGATTCCAATCTGGTTTTGTCTTCAGTTTTCAAAAGTTTGACTATTATATGTTTATGCAGATTTCTCAGGGTTTCATTCGCTTCTTGAATCCATATGTTTACATCTTTTGCTTTAGGGAATCATCAGCCATTATTTCTTTGAATACCTTTTCAACTCACCCTATTTCTCCTTTCATTTTGAGATTCCAGAGACATGAATGCTAGATCATTTTCTATAGTTCCACCTGTCCCTTAGGATCTCTTTATATTTTTTATTCAACTTTCTCTCTGTGGTTCAGTTTTTGTAATTTCTATTGTTTTATTATGAAGTTCTCCGATCCTTTCCCATGTCCTATTCATTCTGCTGATGAATGCATCCATTGAGTTTTCCATTTTGGTTACTGAATATTTTAGTTCCAAAATTTCTCTTGGGTTCCACTTTATATCTTCTATTTCATTTTTTCTTGAGATTTTATTTATTTATTTAACAAAGAGAGAGAGGGAGAGAGCAAGCACCAGAAGGGAGAGCAGCAGGCAGGGGAGAAGCAGGCTCCCTGCTGAGTAAGAAGCCTGATGTGGGGCTCGATCCCAGGACCTGAGTCAACGGCAGCCACTTTACTGACTGAGCCCCCTAGGTACTCCATGTATCTTCTATTTCTTTGTGAAGACATCCTGGTTTTTTGTGGGTTTGGGTTTTTTTTTTTTTTTGACTGTGTGATTGCTTATTAAAATACTTTTAGGATGTCTGCTTCAATATTCTTGTCAGATAATCCTAACATCTATGTCATCTCAATGTTCGCATATGTTGATTATCTTTTCTTGTTCAGTTTAATATCTTGGTTCTTGGTATGGCAAGTGATTTTCAGTTGAAGCCTGGATATTTAGATATTTTAAGATTCTGGGGTGCCTGAACTGTTCAGTTAGGCCTTTAACTATCTGCCTTTGGCTCAGGTCATAATCCCATTGTCCTGAGATTGAACCCATGTTGGGCCCCTTGTTCAGCAGGGAGCCTAATTCTCCCTCTCCCTCTGCCCCTCCCCCTGCTCATGCTTTCTCTCTCTCTCTCTCTCTCTCTCTCTCTCTGTCAAATAAACAAGTAAAGTCTTTAAAAAAAGATTCTAGAGCTTTTAAAAATCTTGTTTTTTAAATAAAGATTTATTTATTCATTTTAGGGAGAGAGCATGAGCAGAGGGAGGGGCAGAAGGAGAGAAAAAGAGAAAATCCTCAGGGAGATATCCCGATGAACACAGAGCCCGATATCACAGGACCTTGAAATCATAACCTGAGCTGAAATCAAGAGTTGGCTACTTAATAAACTGAGCCACCCAAACGCCACTAAAAATCTTGTGTTTTATCAGACCTCTTGTGACACTGCTTAGGTGAGTGAAGAAAGTGCCATTTTGTTACTGCCAGTATCTCTGCTCACACCTGGGGAGGAGGGCTCTTTATATTGTTAGGCACAGGTAGGAATTCAGGCTTCCCATTTTGGCTTCTC
The DNA here is from genome assembly GCF_902655055.1 of Lutra lutra. Lineage (NCBI taxonomy): Eukaryota > Metazoa > Chordata > Mammalia > Carnivora > Mustelidae > Lutra > Lutra lutra. Next base: position 61,569,581 of record NC_062296.1, on the reverse strand, counting down.
TGATACCATGATGGCTAGTAAGGGAAAGTTCACCATGTGGCCTTCACTGACACCACAAGAGATTTACCTTGTTACCACTAAGTGGTGGTAAAAATCATGACTCTCTGCTAGGTCTCCTCTGGCACCATCCCAAGAACAAGGGATGAGACATTTTGTTACTACCAGGTAGAAGAAGTCTAAGTTTTCTATGTCATTTCCACTCATGTCATGTGGTAAAGGAAGGGAGGATTGGGGAACCTCATTATTACTTTGTGAAGATAAGAGTACTGGCTCCCACCTAAGGCTTTTCTGATACTACCCAGCAGGAATGTTGGGATTTCTCATCATAGTCTGGCAACTGTTGTTTCATTATATTGGATCCATTTTTTGGTTGTTTATGACAGGAGGATGAATCCTATCCATTATTCCAACTTGGTTATAAGAAGAACTTATTTTCATAATTTTTTCAGGTCAGTTTAAACAGTATGCCAATCACTGTATGATTAAAAATATTTTCAGGCAGGTCTAGTTCAGTAGGCATTTAATCATGAGTATTAAAATACAGGCTAAACTATATTTTGAATGATGAAAGCCTGTGAGATTAACATTTAGAGATAGAGGAAAAAAGGGAAGAAAATAGTTTTATCACACACCTAAGAAAAGTAGATTATTAAAAAAAATTCTGCCATGTTCAAAGAAAATAATCACTATCTGATTTTTGTTAAAGGTTTTACTCTATTCTACATAATTAAATCTTGTTCCAATGATATTGCTTAATAGTCCAGTTTCATAAAGTCATCTCCTTCTAGAAAAAAAATAATCTTGGAAATTCCACCTCTTGAGTTCCCTATAAGCTGAGTCTCCCAGGTGTCCAACTACAGTGGTAACATACCCATATATATACAAGCTCATTCCCTCAAACCTAGCTACTTAAAACAATCAGAGTGTCTTCTAAAGGCTGTTTTATTTCCTTTTTTTTTGTTTTGTTTTGTTTTAAAATAGGCTCCATGTCCCATGTGGGGCTTGAATCATGAACCTGAGATCAAGAGTAGGATGCTCTACTGACTAAGCCAGCCAGGCGTCCCCCTGCTACAAGCTGTTTTACCAAATCTCTTAAGTTATCTTTGATATTTCCTTCAGAAATATTTGCCAGTCTATGACATACGGCTTAGGTATTAGATAAATGGGAAGTGAGAGTAGAAATCTCTGAGAAGACGACTGTCACTTTATTCTGGGAACTCTATGTGAGTAAAAAAGAATGAAATATCTTATTGGGATATAGTTCTGAAGCACATAAACCTCCTTATAACATTTCATACCAATCTAATTGAATATTATGAAGTTCTGGTCAGCAGAGGAACTGCTGAATCTAAAGCATCTTAGAATATCTCCTATGAAATGTATGTTATAATCACTAACCACTAACATCTGTTAAGAGGTTTTTATACCTGGGCATAAATGTTTTTGAGAAGTCAGTCTGTTGATCATGTGTCACCTCTTGCATAGGAATAAAAGTGGGAATCGATATATATTACAAAGATTAACCAGTATTACAAATATCTTTGTATTACAGCAATTGTCTTGCACAAAATTAACCTAGGGGAGATTGGGCTGCTTCTTTGATTTGACAGTTTTCTTCAGATTTTTCACCTGAATAAAGAATAACCCTACCATTCTGTTGAGCCAATTAAGAAGATAATGAGCATACCAAGCAAAGCTAATTATTTTGAACATTCCTTCTTGCTTAAGAGTGCCAATTTATCAGTTGTAAGATGAGGAAAAATCCTTTGGTGCTATCTAGCAGCTGTCTTAGAAGCAATGAATATGGTTAGGGTGCCAATAAACCACTTTCATTTGTATTACTCTGATTTTGAGGTCTGAGCTCAGAGGAAAGTAACATGATATGAGTTTTTAGATGAGAATACAATTGTTTGCGGACAAGAAAGGTCTAGAGAGTAGCAAAACCATATAACAACTATAACAGAATTATTTGATAATAAACATTAGAAATTTAATCCTGTACATCAGTGTTTTATAGTTGTCTAGAGTTATGGAATTCCCAAAAGCATAAACTAACATAAAAATTAACAGACTTTTTGAGAATGCACAGTAAGGTTGTATGAGGCAAAAATCACTTACCATCTAGGTAGGTAGAATATAATGAAAACAAATAGCTTTTTATTATTTCACATTCAGAGCAGACAATACTCTAATGACATTTTATTTAGTCTTCTAAGATACCAGTATTTCCTCTCACTTAAACATAAAATTCCTTTTTTTTTTAAGATTTTAGTTATTTGACACAGAGAGAGAGAGAGAGGGAGAGAGTACAAGCAGGGGTAGAATGAGAGGAAGCAGCACACTCCCCGCTGAGCAAGGAGCCCAGTGTGGGCTCAATCCCAATGTGGGCTCCTGATCCCAGGACCCTGGGATCATGACCTGAGCCAAAGGCAGATGCTTAACTGACTGAGCAACCCAGGCACCCCAAAAATAAAATTTCTTAATAAGTAAGTAAATAAAAGAAACTTACACATATACAAACATATTAAAAAAAATTGAAAGATTATAATATTACTTGAAAATTTAAACTTTAACTTTTAACCTTTATGAAAATACTTCTTCTACATTGACAAAGATGTTTACATATAGCTGATGATACATAAATTAAAGCTATTATTGATGATCAATTGCTTTTGCTTTTATTTATGTCTATTCACTTTGATTTCTTTTTAAAATTTCAGGTAACCTAAGATTATTAATTAATTATGCCAATATTTTATAGAAGAACTTAAATTATAACCACAAGACTCTGAATAAGTTGGATACTAACAATGCAATCAGAGTTGACATTAAAAAAGTAACTTCTCGGGGCGCCTGGGTGGCTCAGTGGGTTAAGCCGCTGCCTTCGGCTCAGGTCATGATCCCAGGTCCTGGGTTCGAGCCCCACATCGGGCTTTCTGCTCAGCAGGGAGCCTGCTTCCTCCTCTCTCTCTGCCTGCCCCTCTGCTTACTTGTGATTTCTCTCTGTCAAATAAATAAATAAAATCTTTAAAAAAAAAAAAGGTAACTTCTCAGAAAATTATAACAATGAAATTTTACTCACATACTGTAAAGAGACTAAGGTTTATGTATTTTAAAATATTGGCTGGTATTCACAAGAGCAAAAAAAATAAATCAGAAGGATATTAGTTATTATAATTCAATTTAGTTGAACATCTATTTTACATTTACATATTCCTGAAAGTTTTGTGTCAGTAATGATCAGTTTCCTCACCCATAAGACAGGTATAGAAGAGTGCCAATTACTTAGATTATTTTGTAAGAAAATAAAATCAGGTATTCTGTATACTTTATAAAGAAAGAATCCATCTATCTTTTTAAATTAATTATTTTAAATTAGGATATTTTAGAGCAATATAAGGTTCACAGCAAAATGGAGAGGGAAATACTGAGATTTCCCTGCCCCCACAAATGTATAGCATTCCCCATCATCAACACTCCCCACCAAAGTCACACTTTTCTTACAACCGGTGAACCTAAAGTGGTATATCATTATCACACAAAGTCCATAATTTACATTATAGTTCAATCTTGGTGTTGTATATTCTATGGGTTTGGGCAAATGTAAGATGTGTATCCATCATAATGGTATCACAAAGAGTATTTTCACTGACCTAAAAGTCCTTTGGGTTTTGTCTATTTATCCCCTCCCCAACCTCTGGCAACCACTGATCCTTTTATTCTGTCCATGGTTTTGCTTATTCCAGTATGTCATAAAGTTGGAGCATTACAATATGTAGCCTTTTAAGATCATCTTCTTTGACTTAGTAATGCACATTTACATAACCTCTGTGTCTTTTCATGGCTTGATAGCTCATTTCTTTCTTTCTAGTGCTGAATAAGATTCCATTGTCTGGATGGACCACAGTTTATTTATCCCTTCACCTACTGAAGGGCATTTTGGTTGTTTCCAAGTTTTGACAATTATGAATAAAGCTGCTATAAACATCCACGTACAGGTTTTGTGTGGACATAAGTTTTTTCTTTCTTTGGGTAAATAGCAAGGAGCACAATTAGAGGATTCTATAGTTAGAATATGCTTAGTTTTTTAAGAAACCTCCAAGCTGTCTTCCAAAGTGCCTATACTATTTGCATTCTTACCAGCAGTAAATGAGAATTCCATTGCTCCACTGGCATTTGGTGTTCTTGGTGCTCTGGATTTGGCCTTAGGTGTGTAGTAGTAGCTCATTGTTTTATTTTTTTTATTTTTTTAAAGATTTGATTTATTTATTTGAGAGAGAGACCACATGTGCATGAGAGGGGAGGGGCAGAGGGAGAGGGAGAACTAGACTTTCCACTGAGCAGGGAGCCCGATGTGGGGCTCAATCCCAGAACCCTGGGATCATGACCTGAGCCGAAGGCAGATACTTAACTCATTGAGCCAACCAGGTCCCTCATTGTTGTTTTAATTTACATTTCCCTGATGGCATATGATGTGGAGCATATCTTTGTATGCTTATTTTCCATTTACATATCTTTGATGAGGTGTATGTGAAGATCTTAGTCCATGTTTCAATGAGGATGTTTCTTTTCTTATTGTTGAGTTTTAACAATTCTGTGTGCAGGATTGTATATATATAGTTAAAGTTTAACTCAGTTTATTTAAAAAAAATTTTTTTAAAGATTTTATTTATTTATTTGACAGAAAGAAATCACAAGTAGGCAGAGAGGCAGGCAGAGAGAGAGGAGGAAGCAGGCTCCCTGCTGAGCAGAAAGCCCGATGTGGGGCTTGAACCCAGGACCTGGGATCATGACCTGAGCCGAAGGCAGCGGCTTAACCCACTGAGCCACCCAGGCGCCCCTATTTAAAAATTTTTAAAGAGTTTACCAACTTCTCTTATCCTCCGCCCCCTGCCTCCTGCAACCACCAGTCTGTTCTCTGTATCTGTGAGCATGTTTTTGTCGTTGTTAGGATTACACATACAACAGATCACACAATATTTCCCTTTCTTTGACTTATTTCACTTAGCATAATGCTCTCAAGGTCCATCCATGCTGTTGAAAATAGCAAGATCTCATTCTTTTTAATAGCTGAATAGTATTCCTATGTGCATGTGTGTCCCATATCTTCTTTATCCATTCATCCATTGATGAATTTTGATTATTCCCATGTCTTGGTACTTATACTGTTGCAATGAACATGGGGGTGCATGTATTTTTTCAGATTAACATCTGTGTTTCTTTCAAATAAATACCAGAAATGGAATTGCTGAATCACAAAGTAGTTTTATTTTTAATTTTTTTTTTAAGAATGTCCATATTGTTTTCCACGGTGGTTGAACCAATTTACATTCCCATCAACAGTGCAAAAGGGTTTCCTTTTCTCCATATCCTTGCCAGCACTTGTTATTTCTTGCCTTTTTCTTTTCCAATAAAGCTATTCTAACAGTAATAAGGTGATATCTCATTGTGGTTTTGATTCATATTTCCCCAGTGATTAATAATGTTGTTTTGGTTAACAGTCTTTTATCAGATGTGTCTTTTGCAAATATTTCCTCCCAGCCTCAGCTTGTCTTCTCATTCTCTTCACACTGTCTTTAAAAGAGCAGGAGATTTTAATAAAGTATATCATGTCAATTATTTCTCTCATGGACTATGCCTTAGGTGTTCTATCTAAAAAGTCATTGCCATACCCAACATCACTAGAATTTCTCCTATGTCACCTTCTATGAGCTTTAAAGTTTTGTGCTTTACATTTGGGCTATGATCCATTTTGGGCAAATTTTTGTGAAGGGTTCAAGGTGTGTATCTTAATTTCATTTTTTGCATGTGGATGTCCAGTTGTTCTAGCACCAATTATAGACAAACTATCTTTACTCCATTGTATTGTCTTTGCTTCTTTGTCAAAGGTCAGTTGACTATATCGATGTGGGTCTATTTAAGAACTCTCTGTTCTTTTCCATTGATCTGTTTGTCATTCATCAATACCGTAATGTCTTGATTCCTATAGCCTTATAGTAAGTCTTCAAATAAAGTAGTGTCAGTTCTCCAACTTTGTTCTTCAATATTATGTTGGCTATCTTCAGTCTTTTGCCTCTCTAAATAAACTTTAGAATCAGTTTGTCAATATCCATAAAATAATTTGCTGAGACTCTGATTGAGATTACAGTGAATGGATACATCAAGTTGGGAAGAACTAACATCTTGGAAATATTGAGTCTTCCTACCCATGAACATGGAATATCTCTCCACTTATTTAGTTCTTTGGTTTCATTCACCAGAGTTTTGTAGTCTTCCTCATATAGATCTCATGCATATATTGTTAGATTTATACCTAAGTCTTTCATCTGGGGGTGTGCCACTCTAAATGGTATTGTATTTTTTTTTAATTTATTTATCTGACAGAAATCACAAGTAGGCAGAGAGGCAGGCAGAGACAGAGAGAGGGGGAAGCAGGCTCCCCACTGAGCAGAGAGCCAGATGTGGGGCTCAATCCCAGGACCCTGGGATCATGACCTGAGCTGAAGGCAGAGGCATTAACCCACTGAGCACCCAGGCGCCCCTGGTATTGTATTTTTAATTTCAAATCTCACTTGCTTTTTGCTGTATTTAGGGAAGTGGTTGACTTTTGTATATGGACTTTGTCTCCTGCAACCTTACTAGGAGTTTGTGAATTCTTTTGGATTGTCTACAGAGACATTAATATCATATACAAAGACAGTTTTATTTCTTAATTCAAATCTACTTTTTTATTTACTTTTTTTGCCTTGCATTTGATAGACCTGCCACTATGATTAGGAAGAGGAGTAGTGAGAGGGTATATTCTTGCCTTGTACATGATCTTAGTGGGAAAAATTTTAAGGGTCTCACCATTAAGTATGATGTTAGTTGCAGTTATTTTTATAGATGTTCTCTATAAAGTTTAGGATGGTATAACTATCTTTCTAAACAAATATAACAGTTTAATTTGTGTATGATTTATGATAACCAAGAGTAATAAACATTTATAATTCTCTCATATTTGTTACATAATATTAATACTATTCTAATTTTGCTCAAAAGTTTTCATTTAGAATATTTTCTTAAAAGAGGCATTGATAACAATGTTCATTCCTTTGTTTCTTATCTTAGTGACCCAAAGGTCAGCCATTACCTAAAACTTGTTTCCTTTTGAGCAGTTTTTTATTTCTCCCTTTCAGCGTATAAGTTCTTGAGACCATTTATCCTAAATATACATAAGCTAAGTCCCTAGACTAATTAAATATGTTCTCCATTAAATATGATAAATTTAACAAGCTTGTTAATTTCCCTCTAGATTAGGCAATTTAGTTTCACAAAACTACATGACTAAGGAGATGGACCCCTTTATGCTCCACGGGGATTCCCTCTCATTGAAAGACATGCCCCAGTTGCTAGGAATGATGTAAACAGGAAGCCTTCAGCTATCGTGATATCTCAGCTGCAGGGAGCCACGAAGTTACCACTATCCTGATCCATCAATGTGTGGCCATCTTGCCCCAATAGGAAACAACTCTGAAGGGCTATTTTAACTCCAGAGTGTCCCCACAGGGTTGCCCAAGGCATCTGCATTACAGGATGGACTTCTCCCTCTGTGCAAACATGCTTTATTCCCCTCCCTCTCACAGGTGTTGATCTCTTCATACCTGCCTGCTAAACCCAACCTCTGGATCTACTTCCAGGAGAACCCAACTTGCAACAGTAAGGAGGTAAGTAAACAGTTCGCATTGGCTAATACTATTTAGATCTACAGAGTGACAGTTTTTACTCTATTTCAGCCAATCCCTCAAGCCACTATGCCCAAAACAAGAAACTATCTTTTTATTTAACATCACAGAATAAGATAGCATGTTTTTGTGGTATTAGTTGAAATGATTTTCTGTTCCTTCTTCATCTCAAGACGGGTATCTCTGCTTGGACTAGATGTTCTCATGGTGCATACAAATGACCAATTCCTGCAATCAATTACCTGTAATTTTTCTAAAGGTATTTTACACAAACAGGTAGCTCTATATCTAAAATCTCTCTGGTCGCAAACACAAAGAATTAGAAATGACTACTTAGAGACATATACTAACATGTAAAAAAAATTGCCAGGCCAATTATACAATTTTAGCTAAAAGAAAAAATGAAAATAAGACACAAAGTCCTTGCCAATGAAACAAAGATTAACTTCTTGCAACCAATTTAATAAATGAGTACTTTCACACCCTATCTTTGCTAAGACCTTTGGTCACCCCTTATTAGTATAGTGTAATACACTGACAAAAGCTTAGGACATCAAACTCAACTCACCTTTCCTCCAGTCCTTTGACATCCTTCCGACCTCAAATGGCTTTTCCAGGAACTTATAGGAGGAGCGAGGATGGGCACATTCACTGTCCCCAAACCATGGGGACAGGCAATATTCTGGCTCCAAATTCCCTCTCCAAGTTTTCAATGTCGGTCTTAGTGTGGTGTTAACTTGATTTGGGGCTGCTTTTGCTTCATTCCGGTAGGTTCTCATGAGTTGAGCCATCCTGGTAGGACCTTCAAATTCTTAAGAAAAACAAATGTGACACATTCATTATGTTAAAGTTTTACTTGAGTTTCATTCAAGAGACGAGGCCTCTAACTCTGCCAAGTAAAAGATTTTACTCTTGGTAGAGATAACAGGGAAAAAATTGATTAGAAAATCATAGTTAGACCAGATACAAGAAGAAAAAGAATGTTTAAAGATACTTAGACTGCTACATGATATGTAGATGGATAGGTTAGTATTTAACATCTCCAGTTTAAGAAATTTCATCTAGGTCTATAAGAGCAGTCCCCAAGCATATTATCATATCATAACTTGTCTAAAAGAGTCTGAGAATGACAACACATCAGATTCAAGTCAGTTTTTCTCCCTTACTCCTATCTAATCCAAATTCTCCCATCCATTAAGATGTACCTCAATAGTTCCTTTGGAGAAGAAAAGGGCACTCCAGGGGTCGGTGTGGGATGAGTGGAGAGATGTGACTTTGAGGGTAGATATGCAACTATGGCAAAGAAGGAGGTGGTATAGTAATGCAGAAGTCTGGATGAGATCTACCTGTATCAGGTGGGCATTGCTGAGTAGGACACCCAGAACAGGATTCTAAAAGTAAAGAAACAGTTACATGGAGCCTCCATGTTTTCTCAAATGGGAGAACCAATGCTCTTTTCTCTCCCATTTATATTAACATAGTTATTGACTGGGCAGGAGCCCTTTGTTCATGTACCTTCCAGGCCAGGATAAGCCAGGAAACATTTCTGTTCTCATGTTTTTGTACCAGAAAGTGGCAGCTATTTGGGTACCTGTGGGTGTCTGGTATATTTGTGATTACAGCAAAGATTTTCCGATGCACCAAAATTGATGTAGTAAAACTCCACTACAGTGGAAAGTAAGTGGAGCTCTTTTATCCCTCACAGTTCAGCAGAGTGCACCTTTTGCATGAGCTCTTGCTCCAAAGGGAAAGTGAATGGCAGATTACTTTTAGAGGTTCCAATTGGGCAAAAATCCAGACTAATGAGCCCACTACTAAATGTTATCTACCTTCTAGATACAAACTGGTATTCTTTTTTTTTTTTTAAAGATTTTATTTATTTATTCGACAGACAGAGACCACAAGCAGGCAGAGAGGCAGGCAGAGGGAGAGGAAGGGAAGCAAGCTCCCTGCTGAGCACAGAGCCCGAGGTGGGGCCCAATCCCCGGACCCCGGGACCATGACCTGAGATAAAGGCAGAGGCCCCAACCCACAGAGCCACCCAGACACCCCCAAACTGGTATTCTTTAGAGAACAATATGGTAATCACAAGTTGTATGTGGCTACTTCAATTTAAGTTTTTTTAATTTAAATTTTAGTTAGTGAGTGAGTGTAACTTGAATTTGAATTCTAACTAAAGTTGAAAAAAATTTTTTCATTGCTCAGTCTCACTAGCCACATTGCAAGTGCTTGATACACACACATGGCTAGTGTCTACCATACTGGGAAGCACAGATTTATAGAACATTTTCATCACTGCAGGACGTTCTATTAGAAAGTGCTGTTCTACATGATAAGGAAGCATCTCAAAAAAAAAAATCCCTACCAATGTGCCCACCGCTAAGTGTTTTATGTTTATACATAAATATACACATAAAGAAGATATACATATATGTACATACACACACAAAGTCTATATAAGAGTATATTTTAGTTAAAAACAAACGACCCACTCCAAATTATGTTCAATGTTTTAATATATTTCCTTTGACTTGAATATGTAATTATATGCTCTCATACTTTTATATGCCATTTTGTATTCTTCGGGTTTTACGTAACATTATGTCAACATCTTGTTTATGTTTCTACATAATCTTAATTATGATTTTAATGCCTGCATAATATTCCATCATTTTGATGTGCTATAATTTATTAAGCCATTTCTTTAATGTTAGACATTCTCCTAATGCTTTTTCTGTTCTTTATCCTGATTAAGGTTACAAGGCATTTTCTGTGTATAAATGTTTCTGCTGTTCTCTTGTAATTCATCCCTCCTTTATTCCCATATGCTTAATAAGAGATATCCCATTTAGGGGAGCCTGGGTGGCTCAGTCGGTTAAGCATCTGCCTTTGGCTCAGGTCATGATCTCAGGGTCCTGGGATTGAGCCCTGTATCAGGCTCCTTGCTCAGCGGGGAGCCTGCTTCTCCCTCTCCCGCTCTCCCTGCTTGTGTTCCCTCTCTCACCATCTCTCTGTCAAATAAATAAATAAAATAAAAATCTTAAGAGATATCCCATTTATAGCCTCTATAGTGCCCAGACTATAAAACTGTCTTTGACTAATTTAATACAACACTCAAAACAAATAGTTTATGGAAAGCAGTGGATTTAATAGTTATTTCAAATGTGAGCCTTTGGCAGATGACCTTGATTTAATTGTCCAATTTTCATTATGTTGTAGCTTTTACTCCCTTATATTCTGAAATGCTTTTGGCCCTAGAGAGAGTCTCTAGAAGAACAGAAGTCATGTGAACCAGGCAAAGTAACTGGCAAAACCCATTCTAATTTCACAAGCAGTCTCAATTACCCCCACCCTCCAACTAGAGTTATACTCTTGATAGAGGTAGGGAAAATGGGATCTGATGGTCCATGAATATATATTCTATGCCAATGCTACTCCTTTACACTGAGAACTAAGGTCCAGCATTCCAGACATCTTTATGGTCTCTTATCAAGGCCTTGATTCTGCCTTAAAGCCCAACAAAGACTGGGGTCTCTACTGTTTTCCCATTTTCTTTTCAATTTGTGGTCTCTAGAACTAGTGCTTGTTTTACATTTCAAGGTGAATTTTAGGAAGGGCTCAAGGACTCAGCCTTGAATCTAGGGTTTGTGGGTATAACAATCACACAGGGTCAAAAAATTGAAATGACTTACATTTCAATTTTTTGAATTGAATTCAATTACATTTCACACATAAAGCTTTAATCAAGTAGTAGAAGAAAAGTATTGTCGATCATTGAGGGGTTCAACTTGTCCAGGAGTCCCTCTAAGAGTCTTTTTTTGGTTGCAGAGGATGTGCTGTACACTCAGATTATGCACCACTAGGATATGTTCAAGGTACCTTGGTTTCAAGGAACCCAAGACACAAGTTTACTGTGGGGTCTTTAATACACCACTGTCCACAACTAAAACCAGACCATGTAAACTGTGAAACCAGGTGCAAACCATCAATCTATAGATCCTTAACCAATCTGGAAAAGTCACTAAAGATGTCTCTGAGGGAATTTTGAGCTTTAAAGAGCATCCTATAAATCATTAGCCTGTACATTGCATCCTCTCAGCCAAAGGTCAGTACCGGACTTTCAGACAACCCTGGAGATGAGCATAGAGCTATCCCAGTCCAGGTTCAAGTATAGCTTCACACAGAGAGATTAAGCTAAATATAGGTTCTTGGTACACAGGTTCCTTCCTCTATCTCTATTCTTTAAGGTAACAAATATTCCTGGGTAATGTAAAGTTTCTTGAGGGATACACATCAAGTCTCACAAAACTTGCTTGAGATTACTGCCTTTCTTTGGTTTAAGGGTCTTCAGGTTGAGAAATTCTTTGAAATTTTACTCATTAATTCATTAATAGGTAGAAGAGGGCAGAATAAGAAAAAAGGGACTCTCAGTTGCCACTGGAAAAAAGCTGTAGCGCATACTATTGCATGAGGGTAAGAAGTAATTCAGTTCATAGTCTCATCCAACTCTGAAAGGGAAAAATTATATTGAAATATTTCCAGCAGTTTCTCTGTTTTTTTTTTTTCCTCCCTCAGTGACCACAGGAAAACAAAATGTGCTGAACTACGTTCCCATAATGGTATTTGGCTGGAAACCTACTGCTATGACTTTTGTTCTTTTTGGCCCTGTATTAGTTCACTAGGGCTGCTGGAACAAAGTACCACACATTGGGTGACTTATACAACAGAAATTTATTGTCTTACAGATCTGGAAGCTAAAAGTCCATAATCAAGGTGTTAGCAGAGTTGGTTTCTTCTGAGGGCTGTGAGGGGAAATCTGTTCTAGGCCTCTCTCTTGGCTTGTAGACAGCTGCTTTCTCCCTGTGTCTTCACATCATCTTCCTTCCACATATGTCTGTCTCTGTCCCAAATGTCTTCTTTTTATAAGGACACCAGTCATATTGGATTGGGCCCCACACTAATGACATCATTTTAATTCAACAGCTCTGTAAAGATTCTATTTCCAAGTCAGGTCACATTCTGAGGTACTAGGGGTTAGGACTTCAGCATACGCTTTTGAGGGAGACACAGTTCAACCCATAAAAAGTACATATTGCAAATCAGCCTGCTTCTTTAAGTTTCTACTATAGGCCATGGCTGATGCTGCATTCTGTCATGAAAGAATTTATTTCTGATGGTCAAAATAACAAGATACATATATCAGGATGTAGCCATAACAGACAGCCTTCTGGACAGGACTCAAGTTTGACATAGAGGCCCATGTGTGTTTTCAAAACATAGAAACCAAGATAGCTTGTTTGCCATGAGTGACCACCATCTATGCTAAAATGGCAATGAAGTCCTTTAGCTCCTAAAATGAAAAGGAAGACTGCTTAACTGTACTTAGATGAGGGCCATTAAACAATGTTTTGCTGCAATTTGCTAAAACTTGTTTACCAACAATTATTTACTAATTGCTTACTAACAATTTACTAAAAATTGTTTTTGTAGTTTCTTGGCATAATTGTCAAAAATAACATAATAACAATAATTACTCTGGCAAATACACAGTTTTATGAAACATATTGGAGCCCATAAAAAAGTTTTTAGTATCCTCTCTCATTGTGCAACAAAAATATACTACATAAAATTAAGTTCCTTTCAGAAAAGAATACTTAAAGAGGGTACAATCATGATGTTTACAATCATTTCAGTTTCCACTCTATGACTAAATGGTATTTGTGCCCAGGTGATAGCGATATGCTCTGGTCAGTGGTCCTGGTTGGAAGCATAGGCTACAAGGCATGTTCTGCAGACAGAACAGATCCTGGAGCTCACTATCTTGCCTCTAACTAGAAATGTTCTAGTCTTTGGTTTCTAAGAGTAAGTTCTTTATTTTTTTAAAGATTTTTATTCATATATTTGTCAGAGAGAGAAATAGAGCATGCACAAGCAGGGGGAGCAGCAGGCAGAAGGAGAAGCAGGCTCCCTGATGAGCAAGGAGCCCAATATGGGACTCGATCCGAGGACCCTGGGATTATGACCTGAGCCAAAGGCAGACACTTAACCAACTGAACCACCCAGGCACCCCTCAAAAAATATTTTTAACTGAGTAAAAATACAACATATCAAAACGTGTGGAATGCAGCTAGAGTGTATCTTACAAGTTTTATAGCAATATGTGCTTACATTAGAAACTAAGTAAAGCCTGAAATCAATCATCTAAGTTCCTATTTCAAGAAAGTAGCTTTAAAAAGCAAAATAAACCCAAAGCAAGAAGAAAAAAAATAATAAAGAGCAGAAGTTGAAGAAATTGAAACAGAAAAAAAAAATAGAACAAAATAATGGACCACAAAGTTAGTTTTTGAAAAGATTTTTAAAAAATTGATAAACTTCTAAAAAAAATTGATAAACTTGAAGTAAAACTTAAGAGAAAAAAAGAGGTCTTTCACCCATTTAGAGTTTATCTTTGTGTAAAGTGTAAGAGAATGGTCCAAGTTTCATTCTTCTGGAAATAGCTGTCTAATTTCTAGATATAGCTGTCCAATTTTCCCAATACCATTTATTGAAGAGACTGTCTTTCTTCCATTGGATGTTTTTTCCTGCTTTGTCAAAGACTGATTGACCACAGAGTTGAAAGTCCGTATCTGGGCTCTCCATTCTGTTCCATTGGTCTGTGTGTCTGTTTTAGTGCCAGCACTATGCTGTCTTGGTAATCAGAACTTTGTAATATAGCTTGAAATCAGGCAACATGATGCCCCCAGCCTTGTTTTTCTTTTTCAACATTTCTTTGGCAATTCGGGGTCTTTTCTGGTTCCATACAAATTTTAAGATGGTTTGTTCCAGCATTCTGAAAAATGCTGTTGGTATTGTGATTGGGATGGCATTGAAAGTATAGATTGCTCTGGGCAGCACAGTGATTTTAACAATGTTTATTCTTCAGATCCATGAGTATGGAACATTTTTCCATCTTTCTGTGTCTTCTTCAATTTCTTTCATGAGTGTTTCATAGTTCCTAGAGTATAGGTAAACTCTAAATGGATGAAAGAGTTCAATGTGAGACAGGAATCCATCAAAATCTTAGAGGAGAACATAGGCAAGAACCTCTTCAACACTGGCCTCAGCAACTTCTTTCAAGACTCATCTCCAAAGCAAGGGAAACAAAAGCAGAAATGAACTTTTGGGACTTCATCAAGATAAAAGTTTCTGCACAGCAAAGGTAACAGTCAATAAAACAAAGAGGCAATCCATGGAATGGGAGAAGATATTTGCAAATAACACTACAGAAAAAGGGCTGGTATCCAAGATCTATAAAGAACTTCTCAAACTCAACACCCCTACCCCCCCCAAAAAAAACACAGATAATCAAGTCAAAAAATGGGCAGAAGACATGACCAGACACTTCTCCAAAGAAGACATACAAATGGTTAACAGACACATGAAAAAGTGTTCATCATCATTAGCCATCAGGGAAATTCAAATCAAAACCACTTGAGGTACTACCTTACACCAGTTAGAATGGCAAAAATCGATGAAGCTAGAAACAACAATGTTGAAGAAGTAGTGGAGAAAAGGGAAACCTCTTACACTGTTGTGGGAATGCAAATTGGTGCAGTCACTGAGGAAAACAGGGTGGAGGTTCCACAAAAAATTAAAAGTAGAGCTACCCTATGACCCAGCATTTGCACTACTGGGTATTTACCACAAAGATACAAATATAGTGAAAAGAAAGGCCACATTCACCCCAGTGTTTGTAGCAGCCATGTCCACAATAGCCAAACTGTGGAAAGAGCCAAGATGCCCTTCAACAGAGGAATGGATAAAGAAGATGTGGTCCATATACACAATGGAATATTACTCAGACATCAGAAAGGATGATTACCCAACTTTTGCATCAACATGGATGGGACTGGAGGAGATAATGCTAAGTGAAATAAGTCAAGCAGAGAAAGTCAATTATCATATGGTTTCACTTATTCATGGAACATAAGGAATAGCATGGAGGACATTAGGAGAAGGAAAAAATGAAGGGGAAGAAATTGGAATGGGAAACTACGGACTCCGGTAAACAAACTGAGGGTTATAGAAAGGAGGGGTGGGGAAATGGGTGAGCCTGGTGGTGAGTATTAAGGAGGGCATGGACTGCATGGAGCACTGGGTATTATATATGCAAACAATGAATCATGGAACACTACATCAAAAACTAATGACGTACTGTACGGTGACTAACGTAACAATAAAAAAATTTTAATACTAAAAAAAATAAGAGAAAAAAGAGAGAAAGCACAAGTGGCCAATATCAAGAATGAAAGAGGGAATATAGCTAAAGATAACAGATATTAAAAGGATAACAGGGAATACTTTAATCAACTCTATTCATATAAATTTGACAATTAAAATTAAATGGATCAATTTCTTGGAAACTACAGACTACTCAAACTCACTCAAGATGAAATATATATCCTGAATTGTTATGTAACTATTAAAGAGACTTAATCCCTAGGTAAAATCTTCCAAAAATGAAAACTCCAGGCCTATGTAGTTTCACTGGTGAATTTTACCAAACATTGAAACAAAAAGTAATGCCAATATTACAAAATCTATTCCAGAAAATAGGACATGAAACTTTTCATAATAAATTTTATGATACTTGCATTACTCTAAAACCAAAAAACAAAACTATACTCCAATGTCCCTCATTAACATAGGCATAAAAATGCTCAGAAAATTCGCAGAGCAATATATAAAAAGACCATTATACCACAATCAAGTGGAATTTATCCTCAAAATGCAAGGTTGATTCAATATTCAAAAATAAATCAATGCAATTCACCATATGCACAGCTTAAAGTTGAAAGTCACATAATCACATCAACTGATAAAGAAGAGGACTGGGAAAAAGTATAAAACCCATTCATGACAGAAATCCTCAGCTAACTAGTAATAGGAGGGAACTTCTACAATGTGATTAAGGGCATATACAAAAAACATATGGCTAACACCATACTTCATCATGAAAGTACTTTCACTTAAGATCAGGACAGGGCAGTGATGGCCCTCTGTTACTATCCAAAATCACATCTGACTTGTTAGCCAGTGTACAAAGGTAAGAAGATACCAAAAGCCCACAAACTGGGAAGGGAGAAAAAACTGCCCGTACTCATAAGCAACTTTATTGTCAACCTATATAATCCTAAGGATCTATAAAAATATCCCACTAGAAATAATAAATTAAGTATAGCAGATTGCAAGATACAAGATTAACACACAAAAATCAATCACGTTTGCATACAATGAAAATGTACATTTGAAAATAAAAGATTTTTCAACAATGCAACTTATAATAGTTGTAAAACATAAAATAATTAGGTATAAATCTATAAAGTACACCACCTATATGTTAAGAACTACAAAATGTCAATGAAAGAAATTCAAGGAGACCTAAATAAAAGGAATGATAGTCTATGTTCATGGGTTGGAAGACTCAACATAGGAAAGACATCAATTCTTCCCAAATGGTCCTACTAATTCATTGCAATTCCAATCAAAATCCCAGAATATTTCTATCAATACAGACGCTAGTCCTAAAATCCATATGGAAGGGCAAAACACTAGAATAACAATCAATTTGGGGAAAAGATGAAAAAGTGAGATGAATTATGCCACCTGAATTTAAGGCTTATTATACAGTTATTGTAATTAAGAAAGTATAGCATCGGCATACGGACAGACATGTAGAGCAATGTAATAGAATAGAGGCTCAAAAATAGACCTACATGTGGGAATATGGAGTAGACATGCTTTTTCTATTCCTCCCACCAAGTACAAGTAGAGACTATGCAAATTATGTGTATAACAAACATGAGCTCTGTCTGCAAGGTGGAAAGAAAAATGCAGATCACTTAAAAACCTTAGGACCCAGGAGAGACATTGTGGTAAGTTCCCTGAGTTTTCTTTGTGCCTCATATATATCAGACTGGGTACTGGAGAAGCCAGCAACCAGGAAATGTCAATGGGCACAGTTAAAAGAGAAAACAAAAAAGCATACTCTTGCTAGCCTAAAAGTTAGGGAAGAGGCAACTTAGTAACAGATAGACTTGTAGAAAATAACTTCTTAAAAATTTTTTATTTTTTTATTTGACAGAGAGAGAGAAAGTGAGAGAAGGAACACAAGCAGGGGGAGTGGAAGAGGGAGAAGCAGGCTTCCTGCTGAGTAGGGAGCCCAATATGGGACTTGATCCCAGGACCCTGGGATCATGACCTGAGCCAAACTCAGATGCTTAACAACTGAGCCACCCAGGCACCCCAGAAAAGAACTTTTCTAATATAGTCAAACATCACTGGGAAAAAACTGTGGCCTGACCTCTACCCATGCCAGCAATGCCTAAGTAGGGAGCCTCGACTTCCAACTTCACCAGGTTCTGAAGCATTCCAACCTCCATGTAGTTGTGGTATCAGAGAAGGTCAAGGAAGAAGCTGGTACTTTCATTCACACCAAGGAGTACATGTGCCACCCCACCCCCAAATCCAAGTCATGGAATGAGTAGAAACCAGGTGGGGACCCTCGACTTCCTCCACCACCTGGTAGGGACCAGGCACCTCTCATCCCCCCCACTGAAATGGTACAGGGGCCTGAGTGGAGAATTGAGATTTACAATATGGCTTAGTGGTAACAAAGTGGCCTATCTCACTGATGTCACTGGAGATCATCTTGGGAGTACTCATGAGGCATTCCTACCAATCACAGCCAGGGAGATATCAGTGGAGGCCTAGTGGGAAGATGTTTTCTTGCTAATAAGCAAAAGCAATAATGATGAGTTCCCTCCACTTCAGTGTCAAGAAAGGCTATGTGGGGGAAACTAGACTTCTGCCTACAACCAGCAGTAATGAGACAGTGCTCTCCCTTCCAATCTGAGGTGTCAGAGAAGGCTCACTAAAACAAAAGGTTTATATACAATGCAATAGAATACAATAGAATAGAAACAGGGTTACAATAGAAAAAATTACAATAGAAATAGAAAAAATAGAAATAGAATACAATACAATAGAAAAAAAATAGGTTAAAATAGAAAAAAAAATAACATAACCAGGAACCAGAAGATCTCAAACTGAATGAGAAAAACATAACCAACGCAATTCCCTGCAAAAATGACAGATGCATTAGAATCATTTGACAAAGATTTTAAAGCAGCTATCATAAAATTACTCAAATAAGAAATTATAAACACACTCAAGACACATTCATGAACCCTCTTGAAATGAAAAATATAAAGCCTCAGTAAAGTAACTGAATCACAGCACAGAAATAGAAGCTATAAAGAAGAACCACATATAAACTTTAGAAGTTATACATGAAAACACAATGGATGGGATCAAGAGCAGAATCGAAGGCAAGGAGAGAAGAATTACTGAACTTGAAGACAGAACAACAGATGTTATACAGTCTGAACAACAGAAAGAAAACAGACTGAAATAAAGGAACAGAGGAAAAAAACAAAAGTCTAACACTTATGTCATCAAAGTCTCGGAAACTAAGGAGACATAGGGTGGGGCTGAAAAAACTCTTGATGAAATAACTGCTGAATACTTCCCAACTTTGGCAAAAGGCATAGAGCTGCAGATTCAAGACCTTGAGGGAATCACAAAGAAAGCCACATAAAGGCACAAGTCAAACATTTGAAAACCGAAGACAAGAAACAATCTTGAAATCAGTGATGGAGAAGCAACTACCTGATAGTGGGAGAACAGTTCAAATGACAAAGAATTTCTCATCAAAGAACACAGAGGCCAGAGAAAGTTGTACAGCATTTCTCCAGTGCTAAAACGAACAAACAAAACAAACAAACAAACAAACAAAACTATAAAGCCACAGTCCTATATCCAGTGAAAATATCCCTCAGGAGTAAAAAGGAAGTAACGAAGGAAAACTGAGAGTATTTGTCAGCAAGCATACCTACTCTAAAAAAATGGCTGAAGAGAAAGAAAATGACTAAAGAAGGAATCTTCAGTCACCAAGAGGGAAGAAAGAACACAGGATCAGAAAATACAGGTAAATCCACCGACTTTAGTTCTCTTGAGCATTCAAGAATTTGTGTGATGACTGAAGTAAAATTATAACAATTCCCAGTACGGCTCTAAATGTCTATGTAAGAAATGTATAAAATAATCGTATTAAAAAGGGAGGAAGGTAAAGAAAAGTAAGGTTTCTACACTTCACTTAAACCAGTCAAATGTCTGGGGCACCTGGCTGGCTCAGATGGTTAAGTATCTGCCTTCGGCTCAGGTCATGATCTCCAGGTCCTGAGATGAAGCCCCACATCCATTGGGCTCCCAGCTCAGGGAGGAGTCTACTTCTCCCTCTCCCTCTGCCTCTCCCCGTGCTCATTGTTCTTTTTCTTTATCTTTCTGTCTCAAATGAATAAATAAAATCTTTTTAGAAAAAAAAAAAACAGTAAAATGTCAACATCAGTAGACTGATAAGTTGAGTTTAAAACACGATACTTAAAGAGCAACAATTAAAAATGCTGTGCAAAGGGCGCCTGGGTGGCTCAGTGGGTTAAGCCGCTGCCTTCAGCTCAGGTCATGATCTCGGGGTCCTGGGATCGAGTCCCGCATCGGGCTCTCTGCTCAGCAGGGAGCCTGCTTCCCTCTCTCTCTCTCTGCCTGCCTCTCTACTTGTGATCTCTCTCTGTCAAATAAACAAATAAAATCTTTAAAAAAAAATGCTGTGCAAAAAGATCCACTCAGGATCAATGTAGATAAATCAAAATGGATAATAAAATAAGCTCAAGTAGGGACGCTTGGGTGGCTCAGTTGGTTAAGCATCTGACTCTTAATTTCAACTCAGGTCATGATCTCAGGGTCATGGGATCGAGCCCTACATCAGACTACAGTCTGGGCATGGAGCCTGCTTGAGATTCTCTCTCTCCCTCTCTCCCTCTGCCTCTCCCCTGGCTCCTGCTTGCTCTCTCTCTTTCTCTCTTTCTCTAAAAAAATTTTAAAAATAGGCTCAAGTAATCCACAAGAAGGTAGTAAAAAGAAAATAGAAATAAAACAGAGAGCAAGCAGAAAAAAATAAAACAGCAGACTTGAACCTTAATATCTCAATAATTGCATTTCATGTAAATAGTCTAGAAATAATAAAGATTAGTAGAATACATTAAACACTATGACCCACCTATATGCTCCCCACAAAAAAACTCTTCAAATATGATATAAACAAATTGATATATCATGGTAACATTCATCAAAAGAAAGTGGAGTGGCCACATTTATTTTAGACAAAGTGAAATTCAGAGCAAAGAAACTTAGCAGAAACAGAAATTATCATTATGTAATCATTAAAAATTCAATTAACTAAGAAGATACAGTAAAATGTATATGTATCAAACAACAGAGCAGCAAAAAATACAAGGACATAAATCGATGGAACTGAAAGGAGTAAATTAAGGCTGGAGATTTCAACATCCTTCACTCAACAACTGTTAGAACAATTAGACAGAAAATAAGCAAGGGTATAGAAAAACTCAGAAGCACCATCAACGAAGAGATCTAATTAACACTGAACATTCTACCCAACAACAGAATCCACATTCTTTTCAAGTGTCAGTGGAACATAAAACAGATAGGTCACTGAACAAATTTAAGAATACTAAAATCATACAGTGTAGTCTCTAAGCACAAAAATCAAACTATAAATCAATAACAGAAAGATATCAGAAAAATTCCAAACACTTGGAAACTAAAAACCCCAATCCTAAATAAGTCACTGTTCAATGATAGGTCTTAAGGAAATTTTTTAAAAAAATACTTTGCACTACTGAATAAAAATGAAAATACAACATATCAAAATTTGTGGGATATAACAAAAAAAGTGATAGGAGGTAAATTTACAGCACTAAATGTGTACAACAGAAAAAGAGGAAAAGTCTCCTAATCAATAATCTAAGATCTTACCTAAAAGATGTAGAGAAAAATAAGCCCAAAATGAGAAGGAAGGAAATAAGAAAATCAAAGCAAAAACCAATGAAATTGGAAACATGATAACAATAAAGAAAAATTAATGAAACACAGAGCTGGGGCACCTGGGTGACTCAGTGGGTTAGGCCTCTGCCTTCAGCTCAGGTCATAGTCTCAGGGTCCTGGGATTGAGCCCCGCATCGGGCTCTCTGCTCAGCAGGGAGCCTGCTTCCCTTCCTCTCTCTCTCTGCCTGCCTCTCTGCCTACTTGTGATCTCTGTCTGTCAAATAAATAAATGAAATCTTAAAAAAAAAAAAGAAACACAGAGCTGGTACTTTGAAAAGATCAATGCAATTGACAAACCTCTAGCCAGACCTGCAAAGGGAAAATATGAAAAGTCATAAATAACCAAATTAGGAATGAAAGAGTGAATATCATTACAGACATTACAGACATCAAAATGATAATGACATATTTGAAACAACTCTACACACATAAATTTGACAATTTAGATGAAATGGATCAATTCTTAGAAGAATGGAAACTACCTGAGCTCATCTAGTATTGAACTCTTAATTCGATTTGCCCTGTAACCATTAGGGAAACTGGGTGGCTCAGTCAGTTAAGCATCCTACTCTTGGTTGCAGTTCAGGTCATGATCTCAGGTTCCGGAGACTGAGTCCCCTGTCAGGCTGTACACTCAGCATGGAGTCTGCTTGGGATTCTTTCCCTCACCTTTGGCCCCTCTCTGTGCTCTCTCTCTCTAAAAATGAATAAATAAAATCTTTAATTGCCCTGTAACTATTAAAGGAAACTGAATTTGTAATTTTTGAAACTCTCAAACTTAAATATCTATGTCCAAATGGTTTCACTGCAAAATTCTCCCTAATGTTTAAAAAGAATTACCTCTAATTTTACACAATCCCTTACAGAAAACAGAAGAGGTGGAAACACTTCCCAGTTCATCTTAAGAAACTATTAGGACTCTGATACCAAAACTAGATGAAGAATGTACCAAAAAAATAAAACCATAAATCAAAAGCTCTCATGAGCTTTGATTCAAAAATCCTCAACAAAATATTACAAATTAAAATTTAACAATGTGTAGAAAGAATGAAACACCATGACTAACAGGAGATAATTCCCAGGATGCAAGTTTGGTTCAATATTCAGAAAAAAACACATTGTATTCAACCATATTAACAGGCTAAAGAAGAAAAACCTCATGATCTTATCAACTGATGAAGAAAAGGCATTTGATGAATTTCAACATCTATCCATCATAAAACTGACAGTAAAATAGAAACAGAACTTCCTTAACTTGATAAACAGCATCTGCAAAAATTCTATGGCTAACATTATACTTAATGATGAAAGAATGAATGTTTTCCCATGTGATCAGAAATAAAATAAAGGATGTCTGCCTTACTGATATTACTCAACATAGTGATGGAAATTTCAGCCAATTCATTAAGGCAAGATAAAAAATAAAAGCATACAGATCAAAAAGAAGAAAGAAAAAAAGAAACTGCTCTTTCTAAAAACCTCCTAGAACTAGTAAGTGAGGTTTTAAGGCCATGGGATAGAAGATGAATACACAAAAACAAATTACATAACTCTATATTAAGAGGAACATGCAGAAACCCAACTTCAAAACACCATAATTACAAAAATTGCTAAAAAGCAATGAAAGAATTAAGTATACAGTTAACAAAATGTGTGTAGATATATATGTTGAAAATTTTTAAATGCTGATAAAGGAATCAAAGAAGACCTAATACATGGAAAGACATACCATGTTCATGAATTTGAAGGTTCAAGAGAGTAAAATGTTAATTCTCTCTTCAATGATATACGGGGTTAAGAAAATTCTTAACAAAATGCATCCAAGTTATTTTTATAGACATAGACAAGCTTATTCTAAGCTTATTCTAAAATTCACAGGGAAAGGCACATTCCCTAGAATAGTTGAAATAATCTTGATAAAAAAGAACAAAGTGGGAAGATTTACTCTAGCAAATATGAAGGCTTACTATATGGCACCAGTAATCAAGACAGTCTGTAGTATTGGGAGAGATAGCTACCTAGATCAATGGGTTATAACAGAGAACACAAATATTAGCTCCAACACAAGTATAATCAACTACTTTTTGACAAAGGTACAGATGCAGTTCAACAGAGGGAAAAGAGCATTTTCAAGAAATGTGGGAGTGGGGCACCTAGCTGGATAAGTTGGTAAAGCATGCAACTCTTGATCTTGGGGTCATGAGTTGGAGTCCCACATTGGGCTTAGAGTTTACCTAAACAAAATTAAAAGTAAATTAATAAGGAGCACCTGGGTGGCTCAGTAAGTTAAGCATCTTGACTCTTGGTTTCAGTTAAGGTCACAATCTCATGGGTCATGGCATCAAACCCCTCATTGGCCTCTGCACTCAGTGGGGAGCTGGCTTGAAGATCCTCTCCTTCTGCACTTCCCCCCATCCATGAGCACTGGCTCTCTCTCTAAAATAAATAAATATTTATAAGGAAGGAAGGAAGGAGTAAATGTGGGAGCAATTTGCCCTCCATAAACAAAAAATGAGCCTTTCCCTAAACTTCACATTTTATGCAATGATTTACTTAAAATGGACAATGGACTTAAACATAAAACAATAAAACTTTCAGAGGAACAAAAAAGAAGAAAAGGACCTCTCCACATTATTTGTTACAACTACATGTGAATTTGCAATTATTTCAATATAAATTTCAAAACATTTTGCAAAGTACTAGAACATACACCTCACCAATAAACAAATAAGGATGCTAAATACATGGAAAGATGTTGTACGTCTTTAAACATTAGGGAAATGCCAACTAAATCCATGAGGAGATACCATTACATATTAAAATGGCTTAAAAATATGGACAGTATCAGTTGCTGGCAAAGCTGTGGAGCACCAGGAACCCTCATACATTGCTACCGGGAGTACAAAATGCTACAGTACGGTCACTCTGGAAAATGGCTTGGAAGTTTCTTAGAATTAAACACACCCTCATAATGTAACCCAGCTCTCTTACTCCTTGGTATTTGCCCAAGAGAAACGAAAACTTATGTTTATACCAAAACCAGTATATGAATATATGTGATAGCTCTATTTGTAATTGCCCCAAACTGTGAACTGTCCATGTGTTCTTCGAATGGTGAATGGATAAACAAATTCTTAGACCCATGTGATGGAATACTACTCAGCAATAAAAAGGAGCAAACTATTGATAAATGGAATAACGTTAATGAATCTCAAAGGCATTATGCTAAGCGAACAAAGGAAGTCAATAAAGGTTACTACTGTGTGAATCCAATTGTAAGACATTCTGGAAAGACAAAAGAAGATCAGTGGACACCAGAAGTTGGGAGGGAAAGAAATGTCTGACTATAGAAGGCTAACGAGGTCATTTTGGGGGGCTAAAAGAACTGTTCTATATCCTGATTGGGGTGGTGGATACATGAATCTATGACCAACGTATGCCAAAAGGGGAGCAAAAAGGAGTTGAAAGGAAATTCTTGATAATCAATAAACCTTTCCAGCAATTTTACTTTAGATGACTCAGGGCAGTTATTAAAAGACTTGAGACTCAGTGACTTGTTAGGTATATACTGTGTCTGAATTTCAAGGCTATTCTGTCTGCCCAGACTGTTTGAGAACAGAGAAACTGGAGATGAGGTTTCTGTTGCCTTTTCAAAATTCTCGTTCCTTTCTTTATACATGATGTGCAAACAAAATCATATGATCCTCCTTTTACACAGTGCAAGCCCCATTTCTCATGACTTTTCTTCTTATCTAAAAATTGTACATTTCCATTGACTGCTCCTTACTTTCCCTCCCATAAACCGTTTGCCTTCTTCAAATGAAATTTTATGCCTCTTGAATTTCATAGAAGGTTTGTAAAGAAAGAAGCTTTACTATTGGAAAAATCTTATTGTCACAAGTAGTGATTTGAACATATTTCAAGGCAGCTGGGGAAAAAAAAAACAACAACAACAGCCCAGCTATTTTTCCTAAAGAGTTTGAACCCATAAACAAAATAAGACCTTTTTTTTTTAACCTACAATTTAAGTTAATTTCTTTAAAACACCAGTGTCGTGGTTTCCTCCTTATTTCCAGGCTATTTGTTATAGGTGGTTTGATGTTATATATTCATTTTGAAATAAATCTGCACAGCAGAAGAGTCAAGGATCTAGGACTATTACCAGGAGCAGAACAATTTGTTGAAAACCACATCAGAATTAAAGATTTTCTTTCCCCTCAGCCTTCTACCCACTTCAACCTTGAAATAGGAGAATCTCTTGACTCGTCTGCCCTGTTCTGTGTGTACGTGCCACACACTGCACCCCAAGGACCACTTTATTGAGCTCAGGAAATCACAAGGTCACTGTCACCTGCAGTACCATTCTACCCCATCATATCACTGCCACCTGTCATCACTGTTTTTAAAACCCCAAATAATCAAGAAAGCCCTCATGGATTAACTGCTTGAGTAAACAAGTTTCCCATTATTGTGCTCAACATAAAACATACCTTGACACTCCTCTCAACTAGTTCCCATATAAATTCAGAAATTCTTTACTTCTACATAATGCAAACACCTGAACATTATGCTTATTCATTCCCATGTTTATTATTCAATTACCTATGTGTCATAAATATATTCCGTCTATCACGGTGGTGCATTGAAGGAAATTAACCATATTCTGGGGAAAGTTATGATCTGTCTCTGCCGACCAAGCTTGGCTCCATTCATAAATCAATACTTAATAAATGCTTTCGATGGCTGATAAGGATGACTTTATATAATTGAAGAAGGAAATACGTTTTATTCCCCTTTTATGGCTGTGACAAGAGATACAGAGCAAATAAGAAATTATATCTAATAAGACAGTGAACCATTATCAGATCTGAATCTATTACCAACATCCAAATCTCCAGTCTGTAAGACTTTGAAGATTCTGATAGAATAAGGCATCTTTATATGCTTTGATTACCCGCAAACCACAGTAGCTTCATGACACTAGTCGGTTTTAGGGGAGGGCCAGCACCAGGAAATGATAAGGTCTTTGAAATAAGGTTTGCATGATTTCTGAGTGCAATCTTACCTTCCCAGAAAGAAATATAAAACAGCAATGAGAAACCAATTGCAACAGATCTTGATAAAACTTGGCATTTACTTCAAAACAGATATCCTGTCCACAAATAGCAACACCTAACTTGGGTGTTGAATAGGGCATATTGGAAAGCATTCAATGTGAAAGACATTTTCAAAATGAAAAGCAACTTAAGAGATGAAAGCAAACCAGTCATAACTTAAAGCCTTATAGTCTTTTGTGAAATGAAGTATTTTTGACCCTTGGAGATAAGCTCCTTATTTAGGATCAAGCATCCGGGGCACCTGGGTGTTCAGTTGAGCGTTGGACTCTTGGTTTGGGCTCAGGTCATGATCTCAGGGTCGTGAGTCCAAGCCCTGTGCTGGTCTCTGCACTCAGTGTTGAGTCCGCTTGTCCCCCTTCCTCTGCTCTTCCTCCCAGCTTGTGCTCTCTCTCACCTAAGCTCTCTCTTTCACTCTCAAATAAATAAAATCTTAAAGAGAAAGAAAAGTATCAGGCTCTGTATATTGGAGATTCGCAGAACAAGGGGAGGATGATTGCTTTCATAATTTTATCACATTTACTACAAAACATTTGCAAATATTGACCATTATTTTTCATTTGATTTGCTTCTCTGAACCTCGCTTACCTCAGTAAACACAAATTTATAATAACAGTGTATATATTTCTCAGAAGTTTCTCAAGCTTAGGAGAGTGGCCATGTACCCACACAGTACTCAAGACCTCATAACTCAGTAAAACAAATTTCTCTTTATTCTCCAGAACTTATTTCAGGCTTAAAGCACAGAAAACACTCTGGATTGCTACCATATCTGAAAAAACAACTGAGGCAGCTATCACCTGGTAGGCATTTTTAAATAAATCACTTTGCTTTGCTTTTTGCTTTTGCAAGATTATCACATCTTCCAGAAGGAAGACTGATTGAAGGAAATGATGGAGACAGACCCTTTATTCATTCCATACAAGAATCTCCAAAGGGTTCAATCTTTAACTTGCATTTGAAAAATGTTAACAGGGAAACCTAATCTTTCATGGTCAGGCTGTAACAGTGGTTACTAGAAATGTGATTTTTGTGTATTCTTTACAACACCTAATATAGATTTATAAGCTTTTAAAGAAATCTTTAAAAAAATTCCTCAACCCTTAGAGGGCTCCTAGTTTCTGCCTACAAACTTGACATGAGGTCTTTTATCTTATTCTAATTTATTTCAAATAAGAAGGCAGAAATCAACATATGTGCTAAATATGCTTTCTCTTACTTTGGCCCCCTTTAAAAGCAGACTCTAAGGTGAGGATGTGGGTCCAAATACTTTATCTGGGAGCTGACCACAAGAAACAGAAGTGAGGAAGTAACAAAAGAAGAGAGGAAAACTAGCAAAATGTGCATTCCTAAGTACCTAAGTGGCAAACTGGACCTTGATCTTGCGGAGAACCTCTGAAAACCCTTGTGGAAGAGACTTCTCAAGGACTGGGGTTGGGAGCGGGTAGAGGATGGAGCATTTCTTCACAGGCCCTATTCCTCAATGGTTGAGTTTGTCTCCAGTTTCATGAACCCCCACCTACTTCCATGCAATGTCTGTGTGTGGCAGACCAGGCTTCCATGCTGAAGAAAGCCCTCAGCCAGGAAAACAGACAGATACAGGTGCTTACATTGGGAATCTAACAGGTGCTGAGAACAATCTTCATTTGCATCTGCAGGTGAACTCAGGCAGACCAAAGAAATATGGGAAAGGGTATCAACATTGTCTGCTCCATACTTCGTTCTCCATCTGGAGAGTGCCTAGTAGAAGTTGTTGACAGTGAGAGGGGGTAACATAAATATGTATTATTTCAAATCATTAAACCTGACCATAAAGAAACTGGTGGTTATTAAATGAGTTCTGGTTTTAGCATAAAGCACTAATGTGGGAAGAAGTTGCTGGAGGTGATCTGACCAGTGTTTTATCCCTACCAATGTACTTCTATTTGGGTCAGTATTTGTGGTTAGAACTCGATCCAGGTTGACAGTCCACCTGGGACTGTCCTTCCTCTGATTACCTTTCTCTGATGGCCACTGACGCTATTTAGCAAGAGGAAGGTACTAAGTGGAGGAACTGTGGTCCTTGCAGGATTTCTTCCTCAGGCTAGACCTTGCATCTAAGGCAGACGTGATCTGCAGAAAACGGTCACGTATGTTGCTCAATACTCCTACTTAGAGATGCTTATGAAAAAGCTGTCCAAACACTCAACATAGTCTCTCCCACCAAAAAGTAATCAGACTTAACAGCTAGATGTATATCTGTTCAGTCCTTTTTCTATGTTTGTATAGAAATATATGCATATATTTGCATCTGTTTATGAATATGAATAGGAGCATGCAATTAAGGTTCAAAAACATATATGTGCATATAGGTGCATCTATTTTCCTATCTAGAACTTGTTTACAGAAAGCCTTACTAGATACTATTCCTTGACAAAACACACAGAACTTTTGCCATCTTTTTATTTTTACATAGCATACCAAAGTTAAGAATTTTTCATCATTGAATTAACCATCTCTCTAATGACAGGTACTTAGGTTGTTTCTGATTATTTACGAATACGAACAATTTGTAATGCTTCATGAGGCAGGCATAAAGCAGAACATTTGAAGTTAATACTTGACATGGTTGCCCAGAACGTTTCAGACACCTCTGAAGAATTCGAATCTCATCTCTCTACATTAGAACCCATGCCTCTCACCTCCACAGGTTCCTTTCAGCGAGGGCACAGTCATGTCACTTACATATATTAGTGCTAAAGTTTGATTTAGCACTAATGAGCAACTTCCATGTTTAATCCACTCTCCAGGGTAGGGTCCTTGCAGAAGCATCGAGGTGTCAAGGGAGACAGGAGCAGGAGAGTTGAACTCCTGGTGCAGAAGTTAATTTTGGTGCTGAGAGCAGTAGCTACTTGAATCAACTCTCCTACATCAATCTAGTGTTTGGCAGCAGCAGAGACAGCAGTCTCATGGTTAAAAAAATCCTTCTTTCAGGCATTTGGGGGAAATTGGAAGGGGAGGTGAACAATGAGAGACTATGGACTCTGAAAAACAATCTGAAGGGTTTGAAGAGGTCGGGGGGTGGGAAGTTGGGGGAACCAGGTGGTGGGTATTAGAGAGGGCACGGACTGCATGGAGCACTGGGTGTGGTACAAAAACAACGAATACCGTTATGCTGAAAATAAATTTAAAAAAAAATAAAAAATAATTTTAAAAAAGTGAAAAAAATCCTTCTTTCTCAATGGTTCCTCCGTCCTTGTCAAGTTTTATTGTGCTTCCTTGTGATTTTTCCCCTTTTTTCTTAATTAGGATAGTTAGTGGTTTGTCTATTTTGTTGACTTTTGCTGGGAAGCATTTTGATTTACTTATTATTCCTGCTATTTTTCTGGTTTGTGCTTCATTCATACCTCTTGTTATCTCTATTGATTACTTTGGTCTGATTTCTTCTGAAGTATGATGCTGTTGGTTTTATAGATTTGAGTTCATTTATATGCATTGTTTTATTTTTATTGCTCAGATTTAAGGTAATGCAGTCTTTGAACCAATCACTAGTTTCTTTCCCACATATTCTACTATATGTTTTCATTATGATTACATTTAAGAAATTCTACAGTTTTGATTTGTATCTCTTATTTTACAATAGGGTGATTTATAGAGTTTTAAAATTTTCAAGTAAAAGAGCCTATTTCTTATCTGATTTTGTTATGGTACTGTGGAAATTCTGTGATATTCTTTCTACTTTATGAAACATATTGAGGGATTTCTGTGACATAATTCATGGTTTATTTTTATGAATTCTCATGTGTGGTTGAAAAAGGCACATTCTTCAACATTTGAGTAAAAAATTCAAAGTCCACATGACCTAACTTAATGATGTTTTCTGGATCTTCCACATCTTTACTGACTTTTTTGGTCCATGTGACTTGTCTTGGGCTGCGACTGGTATGTTAAATTTACCTATTATTATTGTGTTTCTATTTGTCCTTGCATACTTCGTCTGGTATGAGGATTGAAACACCTTTTTTTGATTTGTTTGTAGATTTTTGCTATACTTTACATGTTTTAATCTTTACGAATCACTTTATTACTTATATGTATGTAGCACAAGCAAAATAATTTTTGAACATCAACTGGAAAATTCATTTCTTTTAAAAGGTGATTTAAGCTCATTTGCATGTATTAATGACTAATAGATGTGATCTCAACTCTGTAATTTTATTTCTTCTGTGGTATGATCCCATATTTACCATGTTTCTCCATGCAGTCTGTTTCCTTTTATTATTTTTCAAGTTCTTTTGACATTATGAAATTTGTATTTTTTTATTCCATTGGTTTTCATAGTACTATTTCCTTTCATATTGCTGTTAGTCCTGTTTTACTTTACATAGGCTTCTGCTCTTTATTTTATCAGGTTTGAATGATATCCATTGACTATTGCTTATTACATGTACGTAATCAGTGAGCATATCCTACTTTACGATTCCTTTCTTGCTTTTTTACTCATTTGTTACTTTTGTTTTGTTGTTGTTGAAGTTTTTATTTAAATTCTAGTTAGTTAACATACAGTGCAACATTGGTTTCAGATGTACAATATAGTGATTCAACACTTCCGTACATCACCCCGTGCTCATCATGGTAAGGGTGCTCCTTAGTCCCCATCGCCTGTTTCACCTATCCCATCCCCACCTCTGGTAAACCATCAGTTTGTTCTCTATAATTCCTATTTTGTTTTAAAAAACAAGGTGGGCACATTTGACTTGCAGGGGGACGTAAGAGTCTAGATCATAAAATATTGCCCAGTTGCCCCCACTAGAATGTTCAAACTTAAAAGGACTGGCAATACAGAGTTTGGTGCGAATGGACAGTGATGAGAAATCTCATCCCTTGCTGATAGGAGTGTAAAATTATATAACCACTTTAAAAGCTGCTTGGTAGTTTCTAGTAAAGCTAAAAACATCCTATACCTTTTACGTGAACAATTCTACAACTGAGTATATACCGAAGAGAAATGAGTGCTTATGTTCACCGAAAGACATGTCCAAGAATGTTGAATACAGGGTTGTTTGTAAGAGGTAAACATAAACAGGAAAAAGCCCAAATGTCAATCAAGCAGAAATGAGTAATAAATTGCTATATATACATATACAATAACTATTCACAACAATGGAAAAGCTCAAACCTCTGCCATCAGCATGTACACAGATCTCACAGTCAAATTTTTTTAAAGATTTTAATTATTTATTTGACACTGATAGAGAGCACAACCAGGGAGAGTGGCAGGCAGTGGAAGAGGGAGAATCAGGCTCCCTACTGAGCAAGGAGCCTGATGTGGGGCTCGATCCCAGGACCCTGGGATCATGACCTGAGCCGAAGGTAGATGCTTAACTGACTGAGCCACCCAGGCACCACTCACCATCAAATAATTAAACAAAAGAATTTAGTCATAAAATAGCACATGCTGTATAATTCCACTTACAAGAACTTCAAAAACAGACAAGATAATCAACAATAATAGAAGTCAAAATAATGGTCACCTCTGCAGGACAGTAGCTGGGAAAGGACACAAGAGAGCTCTCTGAGAAGCTGGAAATGTTCTGTAGCTTAAAATGAGATTTTTTTGTGAGATTTTATTTTTAAGTAATCTCTCCACCCAATGTAGGGCTTGAACTTACAACCTTTAGATCAAGAGTTCCATGCTCTACCAACTGAGCTGGCCAGGTGCCCCACTATTTTCACACATACACACACACACACACACACACACACACACACACACACCCATTCCCTAGCAGGATATCACAATAGGGAATGGAAGTACATGGAAGCGGTTCCTGAGGCGAAGGAGACAGGGAAGGGCTGGGAAGACACCCAGAGTGGGTGAGTGGAGCACTAGTAATCAGTTTTGCTGAGGGTCACTCCTATCCAACTAGTCTTCACTTGTGTTGAACCTCACTCCAGGAAATATATATGATCCTAGGTATTATCTGGCTTTGTCCACTGTGACTGTTACAGGAATGATAGGTAGCATGTTGTTTTCTTCTACTCAGTCACCCAGGGCTGCCCCAACAGTGTGGATAGCAGTCTGATGCTATCCTTTGAACTGTGACAACACCTGTTAGGGAGGCCAGACATTCCACTTTAAGCTGAAGCATGGGGGCTGGAGCACTTTCATGTCTGTCTGACTAATCTGTCTAGTCAGATAATGCTCTAAGTTGACTGACCACCTTGGTTAACTGATAATGCTTTTTGGTCACTCCGTGTCCCCGCTCTTGATCACTGTCACCTTTATACACATCAGGAAGCACTCTGCATTATCACGTGCTTGTCAAGCTTGTTGAAATCTGCTACCCTTCCCCTGGCAGCCATCTTATTTATGTATCTCAGGATTTGGGGTTTGTTAGATGAGCTGAGGAGGAAAAAATCAACATAACCAGTAAGATGACCACATTCTGCCTCTTGGCTTAGGGTTAGGCAGATGAAAGAGCCCCAAAAGGTAAATAGTTGAGATTTTAGTGGTCACACAAGTTTGTATTCATCCATCAAAGTTCTGCTGCACTGGTAGCTCAAATAAATATATGCTATCTTAAGTCCTGTGCTGAACTTCTCAGAAAGAAGACTGGAAGGTTTCTTCCCCCTCCTGGGTTTGGGCCTCCTTTTTTATGATACTCCATTCTCTCTCCTTCTTTGCATCACTCAGACCATCACCAACACCACCTCCCATTCCATCCTGATATACACTACTATCCTTTGATCTTGTCACATCTATTAATGTGACAAATATTTGTTGATGTTTTGGGATATGTGCACAGCACTGGATATAAGATATGTTAGACATGGTACTTACCACAAGTTGTGGTCCCAAAAAGGGAGGCTCTGAGATGAAGATTAGCATCAGTAACTTTATGAGACTAATCTTGGGATCAGGACCTGTGAAAGCTATGAAGGAAGCAAGATTGGGAAATGGGCAATGTTAGGCTATGATGTGGAGACAAGAAAGGCATCAGCCCAATTAGTGGGAAACTCTGAAGCTGAAATGGTTCAACTGAGTTGTCCCCCATTGGGCCAAGGGGACTGGATTTTTATACTCTGAAATCAACCAGCCATTGGATGCAGGCTTTCCCGAGAAGGAAAGTATAATTTTGGGTGAAGCATCTCTCTCATGCCAATGGCAATTCCAGGGAAGAGGGCTGACAGCTGTGGATTCTGTGCCAGCTGTGCTACTAACAGCTGGGGGAATGGGTACTTCAGTCCTGGTGGGGGGAACTAGGCAGTACATTCCAGCATCTACAATAGGCCCTTTCCAAAAATAGTCACCATCTGGGAAGAGCAGCTGGTGATGGTGATATAGACACAAAAACAGGTAATAAGTTATTACTGCTGCCCAATCTCATCTGGTCATGGCTTATTGCACTGATTTTTTTCTCACACTTGTGACACCAAATGTGTGGATGTTTTCCACATCAACAACCAGTTCTCCAATTCCAGACACAAATTGTGTGTCCTTCAATTCTATTCAATTCCAATGCTAATGACCCAGAATTAGTGTCACACTCCACAGTTTTAAGGGCACAGCCCCACAATCAACCCTCACTTTAGTTGCCAGTAACTGGTACTGGGTTCCCAGGGTAACCACAGTTCTGTCTAACTTGGCTACCAAGATGGCGTTGCCACAAACTCCTTTGAAGTCTTGATAATCTGTTAGAAGGAGTCACAAAACTCAGTAAGATACTTTGTTTAATATCACCAGTTTATTGGAGTGCCTGGGTCACACAGTAAGTTAAATGCCCAGCTCTTGGTTTTGGCTCAGATTGTGATTCAGGGTCAGGAGATCGAGCCTTGCATCAGACTTCACACTCAGCATGGAGTCTGCCTAAGATTCTCTCTTCCTCTCCCTCTGTCCCTCCCCACTGTGCAAACATACTCTCTCTCTCCCTCAAATAAATCAATAAATCTTTTTAAAAATCACCAGTTTATTATAAAGGATACAAGTGAATCATTAAAAAGGATATGCATGAGCAGCCAGAGGAAAAAGTAAATAGGGTGAGGTCCACAAGGGTCGTGAGCACAGGAGTCTCCATTCCCATGGAGTTGGGATGCAGCATCCTCCTAGCATATGGATGTGTTCGCCAACTCTGAAATTCTCCAAACCCTATCACTTAGGGGTTTTATGGAGGCTTCATTTCATAGACAGGACTCATTAAATCATTGGACTTGGGTGACTAACTCCACCCCCAGTCCCTCTCCCCTTTTCAGAGGTCCGGGGGTGTGCCTGAAAGTTAAGACACTCTAATCACATGGATGGTTCCTATGGCAAGCAGCTCCCATCCCAAAGCTCTCAAGAGGCCCATAAACTGAAGTATGGTTGAGAGGGACTTTGGGGAATAACAAGATATGTGAATTATGCCTCATTAAATTCTAAAGGTTGTAGAGCTCTGTGTTCAGGAACTGGGGACAAATACCAAATACATATTTCTTATTATGTCACACCCACCTCCCTCACACACTCTGAAAACACTGATCTTCTTTCTGTTCCTGTAACAAGCCAATATCTTTCCCCACTCAGAGCCTCTTATTTGCTTTTCTATTTGTCTGTTATCGTGACATTCCGTAACATTTTCAGAGCAGTCTCTATCTCATCATTCAGTTTGAATAATGAGAAGGTGATCAAATGTCACCTTCTCAACAAGGTCTTCCCTAAACACCCTGCTCTTTGCCCTGTAACAATAATCCTACCTACTAATGCCTTCTTGGAAACTATGTGCCAAGCACTCTTGAGTCACCAGAAACAATCCAAGTCAACTAATTAAGTTCTAGAACTTTGTAAAGTAGTTACTGTGATTCTGATTTTATAGATGAGGAAACTCTATAAAACGAATCACAAAGGTTTTCATATGCCTTGGGTCTTAGCAAGCAATGACAGTAGCAGGATTGGACCTCAACCTGTCAGGCTGCAGAGTCCTTGTCCTTAACCATGACATTATGCTGCCTTCTCCCAGTCACTACCATCCTTTAAAATTTTTTTCATTAATAGCACCAGTCCTCATTAATTATATTGTTTCTATAGTTATATACTTATTTCTGACTTCCCCAATGATGGAGTAAAATCCAGGATGACACAGACCTTATCTGTCTTGTTCATTGCCCAGCATCATACCTCTTTTCCAGAGCAATGACTAAATCCAACGACTAGTTACAGCAAAACAAGTGAAGTGCGGCCCACTTGCCTCTATTCAGGACAACTATAAAGGGCTGTCCCAGCTCTGGAGCTTCCCGTGGAGTCAACCAAGGCTTTTGTTGTGACTGTATCACAATTCAACCTCTCCCTCTATCAAATCTGCTTCTTTAATCAATCAATCAATCAATTAATTAACTTCCAGTATAATTAATATACAGCATGATTTAAGTTTCAGGTATGCAATATAGTGATTCCATAATTCTATTGGCATATTGCTCAGTCACAAAAAGGAATGAAATCTTGCCATTGGCAAACCTACTTCTTAATTGCCCAACTAATGCTGAGCTCCAGAGTATTCTGATGTGTAATGAGGTTGACAACCACTATTACATAGGATACCCACAGAAGCGAGAAGGGTCTCCACTGACTTTCCCTGACCAACTCAAACGGAATAAAATTATTCAGAACACAGTGAAGGATGGGGGACTGAGGTTGTGCTGCAGAAAGCAATATAGAATCCTCTGTCAATGTGTGTATAACCTCTCACTGTAAATGGGAATGAGCAGCACTGTGTGTGAGTGGGTGTGATGCTGATACAGTGACCATGCGACTTTGAGTCTCAGCATCATCAAGGCCAGAACATCCACCTCCAATTTTTTGTTCAGATTTTATTATTTATTTGAGAGTGAGAGAGATTATGAGCAAAGGAGAAAAGGAGAAACAGGTTCCACACTGAGCAGAGAGCCCAAGATGGGGCTCGATCCCAGGCCCCCGGGATCATGACCTGACCTGAAGGCAGATGCTTCTGAGCATCTGAGCCACCCAGGTGCCCCCATCCACCTCTAGTTTAACTCCAGCATGTTATGCAGAGCCTGGCTTCTCCAAGATCAGTTTTTAAGTGGACAAAGAGGTTGTTCTCCAGCAGACTACCTTTGCATTTTCCTCCCTCCTGAGCTTTTGGGGGGCACCAAGGGAGCTATCCATATACAAAGAACACATTTGTTAGTAGTTAATATATTGGGAATGATTCCAGACAATCACCACTTGCAAGCAAATTCTGTGCTTGAATTAGAGCTGCCTCTAACGTTGGTATGCACAGGGAATAGAAGCATGAAGGAAGGATGTGCCACGGAGATAATGTTATTTCAGTTGGAGTGGGTAGCATTTCAGGTGAAAGTCAACTTCCTTCTGGGGTGTGTGTGTGTGTGTGTGTGTGTGTGTGTGTGTGAGTGAGTCACAGGGAACAGGGTATATATGCAGTTATAAACACAACCACATATGTATCAAAGAGGAGTGGCTATTCTGTGCCCTGGTAACAAACAGCCCTCCAATCTCAATGGCTTATTGACTCTTATTCACACGTTAGCTGTTGTTCTCAGTAATGCGGGCTCAGGGAGACTCCAGCTCTATGCCAGCCCATTTGCTGAGGTGAACCAGAGTGCAGTGAATCAGGCACTGGCTCTTAAGGCTTCCACCCCAGAGCGACACACGTTCCTTCTGCTCACGTTTCATCAGTCAGAGCAAATCATAGGTCTCCACCTAATTTCACAGGGTCAGGGAAATTTGCTTCGACTATATGCCCAGGAGAACTGGAAGTGTTTGGTAACAGGACTAATCATGATCACAGCTTCTATTGCATTGGTAATACAGAGAGTTAATCTCAACAGCAGTGGCCTGATAACTGGGAAGTACGGTTTCTACTTTTGGTTTTACTACTCGTAACTAGCTTGATAATCTCGGTGTTTTCCATTTGAAATTTAATAGTTAGACTTTTTATTTTTGCATTATTTTTACACTTCATTATTTTTACAAGTCAATGTCTCTCAAGTGCCTGAATGCTGGTCCATGATAAGGCATTCATCAGGATCCAGAGAAGTGAAAAATCAAATTAAATTAAAAGGGAAATGTAATGATTCCACCTTTATTGTCAGATCTCATTTTATGTGTGTTAAACCTCATTTCATTAGCGACTGAATGCTGGTGGTAACCACCATGTACTATTATTTAAAGATTTTAACAATATAGTCACACATATACAGTGTTTTCTAGGTGCCAATCACTGGTCTAAATACATTATATAATTAACTCATTTAATCCTCACATCAATCTTATGAAGTAGGTGCTATTATCACTATTAACAGGGATCTGTTTTATAGATGAGGCAGAGGAAAATTAAATCATTTCTAAAGGTCATACTGCTAGTAAAAAGTGGGGTCTGAATTCAAATCCAGATAGTACAGATTCAGAATCTTCTCTCATCATATCACATTACCTTAGCTTGGAAAAATAAAATTTGGAACCCAACTGCTGTTACCCTTATTCTGGGTTTTAATTTTTCTATTTGAAGTTCTATTACAGTCTACTCTAAGAGGTTAAAAAAAATATTAAGAAGTCAGTATATCTCAGGGAGTCACTAGGTTGTAGTACTTAAGACACAATGGGAGATCCTGAGAAATCACACATTCACATTTTGAAGCTTCTTACACATTATGGAAATCAATTTTACCCCATATTTCCATAAAATTCTGTTTATTGCAACAGTCAGAGAAACAAGCAGAACTAAATATAATTTTCCATTTATTTGGGAGGATAAAATAAGGAAATATTTGGACCAATTCTCCTTAAAATTATACTGAAATTATCTGCACTTTTCTTTTTCCTATATTATAGCATTTCATTTTGCTTCCTGATGTGATTGTGTGTATCTTTCCCAATAGACAGCTTCTTGGAGAGCAAAATTGTTTCATCTTTCTGGCTGGGGCTCTAAACAAGCCTTACACAGTGCTCTTTACCCACCCTAGGCACCTAATCCAAATTTGCTTGTCTAATTGAACAAATACATTTCTGTCTCTTTTGATGTGACAGCACATCAAACAGCGCGAATATAATGGGGTAAAGGCAGTCTTTTTGTGAGTAAAACAGTTTAACTCTGAATAACCCAATGGGGCACCTACATTGCCTAGACTTCAAGGAATGAGACCGGGTTCCTACCTGTCAGGTACCAGCCCTGGGGCATGTATGTCAGGCAAGGAACTCTACAGGGTTGGTAGAAGACAGCACAGGGAGAGCATGGTATACGACATAGAGATCAGGATGAGTAATTGATGGAGCCAGGGCTTAGCACCTGACACACCTAGTGATCCAGCCACTAGAGAGAGGATCTACAGAAGAGGACTGGAAGAATAACACCTCTTAGTAAATAAACTGCTATCAACTGAAGGTAGGACTTCTATCCTGCCTTCTCTCTGAGACCAGAAATATAGTCAACCCTTGAACAATGTGATGGGTTAGGAGGGCCAATCCCACATGCAGTTGAAAATTCCTCTATGGGGGTGCCTGGCTGGCTCAGTCAGGAGAGTATATGACTCTTGATCTTGGAGTCATGAGTTCAAGCCCCACACTGGGTACAGACAGTACTAAAAAATTAATAAATAAACCTTAAAATATTTTTTTTTATTTGAGAGAGAGAAAGAGAGAGCATACAGACACAGGTGTACACAAGTCGGGTGGCAGGGCAGAGAAAGAAGAAGAAGCACACTCCCCACTGAGTGGGGAGCCTGAATCGGATCTCGATCCCAGGACCCTGAGATCATGACCTGGGCTAAAGCCAGACACTTAACCAACTAAGCCACCCAGGTGTCCATTAAAAAATATTAAAAACAAAAAGAAAGAAAATCCCTGTATAACTTTTTACACCCCAAAACTTAACTATCACTAGCCTACTATTGACTAGAAACCTTCTCAATAACATAGTCAATTAACACATATTCTGTGTGGGGTGTGTGTGTGTGTGTGTGTGTGTGTGTGTGTGTATATATATATATATATACTGTATGCTTATAATAAAGTAAGCTGGAGAAAAGAAAATGTTACTAAGAAAATCAAAACAAAGATAAAATACATGTACAGTACTGTACTGTAAAAAAATCTGCACATAAGTGGATCAGTGCAGTTCAAACCCATGTTGTTCAAGAGTCCAGTGTACCCTCATGTTAATGTCCTTCAGACAAACACCCACCAGGAACACATCTGAAGTTGAACAAGTTGGATTTCATTACTTCTTGTGGTGAGAGAGAACACATATCATGGGGAACCATAAGATAGCTCAGTAAGATGGTGAGAGAAAGAACTTATTACAGAATTTGGGTTTTTTGGTTAAGTTATTTGAGAGTGGGACTGATGAACCAAGGTTCACTTTTTTTTAAGTAGGCTTCATGCCCAGTGTGAAGTCCAACATGGGGCTTGAACTCACAACCCTGAGAACTTTGCTGAGACAAAGAGTCAGATGCTTAACCAAGTGAGCCAACCAGGCATCCTAGCAAGGGTTCACTTTAAATTGGATGTTGAAAGAAAGCAGAAAGAATCCTATGATTGGGGGTTTTGTGAAGGCACAGTAACTCTGATTCTCTCTGTGCTTAGACAAAATTATGAAATGACCTTTCATGCTATCATGCTCTCAGAGTAATCTTGTTGATGGTTGGTATTCTGCAAGACTGTGTCCAAGAAGAGAACAAGAGTCCAGCATGAGACCAGCTCCTAAATAATATTAAGGTCTAGCTGTGAATGTCAAATCAGTTCTGGATGTAACTGGCCACTTTGTTCCTTCTGACTCATTAGGATGTATGGCCTGAAAGCAAAGTTGGTCAGAAGTTGGTAATTGTAACTGAGTTCAATGTAAGAGAATGAAAACTAAGGTGGTTCCTGACACTAAGCCCTAAGCCCAAGCATCTTTTACATGGCATCAGGTATTTCTAGACTTACTAGAAATCTCTAGTCTTTAAAAAAGACCAAGGCAAGGGCACTTGACTGGCTCAGTCAGTGGAACATGAGACTTGATCTCGGAGTCCTGAGTTTGAGTCCCGCGTTGAAGACAGAGATAACTAAAAAAAAAAAAAAAAAAAAAAAAAAAAAAAAAAAAAAAAAAAAAACCAAGACAATGGCCAAAAAGTCCCATACTCCTGTCCTTTTATCTGTAGGTAAAGTTGACAAGAATCAAGTATATCCTACTATGAACTGAATTGTGTCCCCCTAAATTCATATATTTAAATCCTATGCAACCCCCCCCAAGGTGATGGTATTTGGAGGCAGGGCCTATGGGAGGTATTTTGGGTTAGATGGGGCCATAAGAGCAGGGCCCTCAAAAAAGAACAAGAGCCCTTATAAGAAGAGATAGCAGAGGGCTTGCAAATTCTCCCCAGGGGCCAACTGAGCACACAGAGACATGATGTCCACAAACTGGCAAGAGCACTCTCACAAGAAACTGACCAAGTTGGCCCCTTGATCGTGAACTCCCAGCCTCCAAAACCGTAAGAAAAGAAATTTCTGTTGTTTAAGCCATCCAGTATATTGTATTTTCTTAGGACAGCCTGAGCAGCCTAAGTCCCCTATGTAAGTACTGGGTCATTCAAAAGAAGGGGCTCATTTTGTTCATGGGAGTGAGCCTCCAGGCCCAAGTGGTGAGTTGTGTTGCTTTCCTCCTAACAATTGAGGTTAAGTTGCTGATGGAATCAGAATCTGTGGGATAACATTTTAAATTTTAAAAAAAATGGATGCTCTTGAAAGTATCTGGATGGAACCTCCCCTCTTTTCTTCGTGGTTCCAGACATGGGCCTGAGCTTGAGCTAGGATAGGCCCACTATTTTACCAGGCTCCACAGGAATTCTGCAGATCAGCTGGATGCCTGAAGAACACCATTTTCCTACAGGGTTTCCCTGGGACCAGAAAAGTCATTTTCCCCTCCCATGTTCATCTTTCATATCCTTTAAACACAAAATGAGTGTAAACCATTTTATTTTGCTCTAAAACACAAAATGAAATCTGTTCATTTCTTAGCTCCTTGGGCAAAGTGAATCCTTTGTATTTCCTGACTTTCTATTAACTGGCAGAGCTACTCCCAGATTATCTACCATGTTAAGGGTGGACAAAAGTAATTAGAAATCCTCACAATCTGAAGGAAGGACCTCGGTGGCTAGCTTTACCTCCTAATCTTGGCCAACTTAGAGTCTTCTAGAACTGGGTGGTGCAATTGTTGTTGGAAGACCATTTCTCCTTCTCAGCTGGACTTTGGCTTCTTAGTGACTTCCCTGCATCTTTCTGTCTCAAATGCCTCCCATCTAATCATCTTCTAGACTAAGCTCACCATGTGGTAGCCTACTAAGAGCACCTGTGAACCCACGATTTACCCTTCCTGCCTCAACACACATGTGGCACAGAGTCAGAGTCCCACATCAGTCACGAAATACCCTCATCCTTTCTCTCTTCTGAAGCTAGCAAATAGGGGCTTGACTCACTGCCAGAACTGTTTTGAAACTTCTCCCCATGTTTACCTTTAAGCTGTCCTCCCTATGCTCAGGGATGGCTCATGAGTTCTGACAATAACTTTCACAGAATTGCTTGTCTTTCTATTACAATGGTGCATGAATGAATGTAATAAGAGAATCACAGTGTATTAGAAAAGTTATCTTTT
This sequence comes from Lutra lutra, assembly GCF_902655055.1. Classification (NCBI taxonomy): domain Eukaryota; kingdom Metazoa; phylum Chordata; class Mammalia; order Carnivora; family Mustelidae; genus Lutra; species Lutra lutra. Next base: position 61,527,119 of record NC_062296.1, on the reverse strand, counting down.
ATAATAACTACAATGTACCTCTATTGCTTAGAAGAATAATGGGCATAAGGAAGGTACTGAATAAGTAAATATTGATTGAATGAATGAACCCATGAATTTTACAGTTAAACAAACTAAGATCCACAGACATAGTTAATGTCTTTTTTTTTAAAGATTTTATTTGATTATTTGACAGAGATAGAGTACACATGTAGGGGGAGAAGAGGAGGGAGAGGGAGAAGCAGGATCCCTGCTGAGCAGAGAGCCTGACATGGGGCTCGATCCCAGGACCCTGAGATCATGACCCCAGCTGAAGGCAGATGCTTAACCAACTGAGCCACCCAGATGCCCCCCATTTTGCATACAGCTCAGTGGCATTAAGCACATTCACACTGTCAGGGAACCATTACCACCACCTGTCTCTAGAACTTGCTTACCTTCCTAAACTGAAACTGGTAAAATCCAACAAATGGCCTTACTGCCATTTTTTTCTCCAAACCCACTAAGCTGACCACAAAGGGGATTCAAGGGTTATTTCGCAAAAAGATGATGACAATAGGAGAGGAAATAGAAGTGAAGAAATGCAAACTGGAGAGCAAACTGGGCAGGTGGAAGCTGCTCTCAGAGACCAGAGAAAGCTGATGTGTCGAGCTATCATGCTAGAAGCACAGAAGTGGATGAGTCCAACCAGAGAACCCCAGGAAGGTTCAGGAAGCATGAGTTGCCTCTGACAGAAAGATACTTGGTTGATAGGCTGTATGTAAGTAGCATTTAAATCAATCTCACATCCGCTCCCTAGTGTGTATGGAAGAGCAGAGACTTTTTTAAAAAGATGGTATTTATTTATTTATTTGACAGAGAGAGACCCAGCGAGAGAGGAACACAGACAAGGGGACTGGGAAAGGGAGAAGTTTCCCCTGAGCAGGGAGCCCAATGTGGGGCTCAATCCCAGGATTCCAGGATCATGACTTGAGCTGAAGGCAGATGCTTAACTGACTGAGCCACCCAAGTGCCCCCTTAAATGTCTTAATCTGGCAAGTTAGCATTGAACCAGTGTTCAAAACTCACAAAAATATTTGTAATGTATAGTGAAGGGTCTAAAATCATTGAGAGAAATGTAAAATAGGTATTTTTTTTTACAGTTTCATTTTTTTAAATTTATTACCTGTAACTCACGTAGTTGTAATATTTAAAATGCATAATGTATGGGGCACCTGGGTGGTTCAGTCAGTTAATTGTCTGCCTTTGGCTTAAGTTGTGATCCTTGAGTCCCAGGATTGAGCCCCACATCAAGGCTCCCTGCTCAGCAAGGAGTAAAGCTTCTCCCTCTGCCCCTCACCCCATTTGTGCTCTCAAATAAATAAATAGAATCTTAAAAAAATAAAAAAAATGTGCAATGTTTGTAAAAAATAACATATATAATGTGAAGATTTGGTATGTGTATACACTATGAAAGGATCCCCACCATCAATTATTTATTACATCTATCCATCACCTTATGTATTCTTCCACTTTTTAGGGTGAGAACCCTCAAGTTCTACTCTTTTGGTAAATTTCAATTATAAAGTACAATATTGTTAACTACAGTCACCATGGTATATACCAGATTCTTAGACCATATTCATCTTAGAACTGAAAGTTTATACCCTTTCATCCATCTCACCATATTTTACTCACTCTCCCTTGGCAATCCTACTAGACAAACATCATTCTACTCTGTTCTATGAGTGAGACTTTTTTTTTAAGATTCCACATGTAGCTGATATCATGTAATATTTATCTTTCTCTATCTGGCTTATTTCACTTAACATAAAGCTTTCCACATTCACCCATGTTGCAAATGACAGGATTTCCTTCTTTTCTAAGGCTAAATAATATTCCATTGTACATATAGAATATTTTTTTTGTCCAGTCATCCATCATTGCATTGCTCCCACCTTTTGGTTACTGTGAATAATGTTACTATAAATATGTAAATACAGCTATCTCTATGTGATAATGATTTGCTTCTGTGGGATATATATACCCAGAAGTGGGACTGTTGGATCCTTTGGTAGACCTATTTTTTTATTTCTTGTGGGTCTTCCATACTGTTTTCCAGAGTGGCTCCACCAGTTTATATTCCCACCGACAGTGTACAAAGGGTCACTTTTCTCTACATCCTCACCAACATTTGTTATCTCTTATCTTTTTGAAAACAGCCATTCTAACAGGTGTGAGGTGATAGCTCATTGTGATTCTGATTTACATTTCCCTGATGATTAGTGATGTTGTGCACCTTTACCTGATGGACATTTGTGTGTCCGCATTGCAAAAATATCTATTTAAATCCTTTGCCCATTTCTTCTTTGGGCTATTTGTGGGGTTCTTTTGCTATTGAGTTATAGGAGTTCCTTGTGTATTTTGGATATTAACACTTTTTCAGACATGTGGTTTGCATATATTTTGTTCCATTCCATATACTGCCTTTTCATTTTGTTGAGAGTTGGTTTCCTTTGCTGTGCAGAGCTTTTTACTTTGATATAGTCCCTTTTGTTGTCTACTTTCAATGTCACACCAAAAAAGAAAAAAAGTCATTGACAAGATCACTAGCAAGGAGCTTACTCCCTCTACTCTCCTCTAGAAGGTTTATGCTTTCAGGTCTTACATTCAGGTCTTTAATTCACTTTAAGTTGATTTCTGTGTATAATGTAAGATAGGGGGCCAGTTTCATTCTTTCATATGTAGCTATATTAGTTTTCCTAACATCATTCATTAAAGAGACAATGCTTTCTCTGCTGTATATTCTTAGCTCCTTTTTCAAAAATTAATTAACCATATATGCATGGTGCTATTCTGCTCTATTTATCTCTGTGCCTGTTTCTATTCCAATACCATACTATTTTGATTATTCAAGCTAAGTAATATACATTGAAATCAGAAGTTGATACCTCCTCTAGCTTTGTTCTTTCTCAAGATTGCTCTGGTTCCTTGGATGCTTTTCTGGTTCCACATGAGTTTTAGGAATTGTTTTCTATTTCTGTGAAAAATACCATGGGAACTTGATAGGGATTGCACTGAATCTGTAGATTTCTTTGGGTAGTATAGATATTTAAACAAAATATTAATTATTCTAACCCAAGAGCACAGAATATCTTTTCATTTATTTGTGTCATCTTTCATTTCTCTCATCATTATTTTGTAGTTTTCAGTGTACAGAACTTTCATCCCTTGGTTAAATTTATTTCTAACTATTTTATGCTTTACAGTGATATTGAAAATTGAATTATTTTCTTAATTTCTCTTTCCAACAGTTTCTTATTAGTGTATAGAAATGCAAATGATTTTTGTAGATTGATTTTGTATCCTGCAACTTAACTGAATTTGTTTTTCCAACAGATTTTTGGCACAATCTTCAGGATTTTCTAAATAAAATATCATGTCATCTGCAAACAGATATAATTTCACTACTTCCTTTCTGATTTGGCGGCCTTTAATTTACTTTTCTTGCATATTGCTCTGGGTGGGACTTCCAGTACTGTGATAAATAAAAGTGTCAAGAGTAGGCATCCTTGTCTTCCTGCTCTTAGAGGAAAAGCCTTCAGATTTTTACCACCAAGTATCAAGTTAACTGTTTCCTTTTCATATATGGCCTTTATTTTGTTGAAGTATATTCCTTCTAAATTTATTGAGAGCTTTTATTATGAAAGAAAGTTGAATTTTGTCAAATGCTTTTTCTGTATCAAGTGAAATAATTAGATGATTTTTATCCCTCCTTTCATTAATGATATGCTTCACATTTATAGATTTGTATATGTTGAACCCACCTTGTATCCCTGGAATAAATCTCACTTGATCACGGTGTATGATCCTTTAAATGTAGTGTTGAATTTGGGTTGCTAATATTTTGTTGAGAAACTTTGCATCTATGTTCATCAGGGTTATCATCCTATAATTTCCTTTTCTGGTAATACTTTTTGTCAATCTTTGGCATCAGAGTAAAGCTGGCCTCATGAAATGAGTTTGAATTGTTCCCAGTTTGAAAAGAACTGGTACTAATTCTTCTTTAAATAGTTGGTAGAATTCATCAGTGAAGCGATCTGATCCTGGACTTTACTTTCTTGTGAGATTTTTGGCTACTGATTCAATTTCCATACAAGTAGTTGGTCTGTTCAGATTTTCTATTTCTTCATGATTTAGTAGATTCAGCATTAACAGGTTGTTGGTTTCTCAGAATTAATCAATTTCTTCTACATTATGCAACATGCCAACATGGTTGGCATGTAACTTTTCATTGTGTTAGGGACCTTGAATCAATCAATCATATATATATATATATATATATATATATATATACACACACACACACACACACACACATATATGTATATAGATATATTTATTATATATATAGCATTTATAAACATAATACACACAAATAAGGCATATGTTTATCAATGTTATAGTATTATGTGTATAACATATGCAAGTATATACACACATATGTATATATTCACCCAATCATATATAGACACATACATCATATACAAACATGTGTGTATATTTATATATGTATATATTCAGTGAGTTGGGTATGAGAATGGGAGAATCATGGAGTTTTGCTGGTTTGTGTGCATTATGTGGCTTCCTTCTCTCTAGTTTTCTCTATTTATTTAATGTGATCTTAATTTTCTTTAAGTAGAAGTGTTCTGAGATTAATCTTAATCAAAAGAAAATGTCAGATAAAATCTTGTTTTTAATAATAAAAGAATTAGGGAGTATTAAAAGAGACAGACAAGGCAAACAACACTTGATGTGGAAGCAAAAAATGAAGAATGGTAGAAATGAAAAAAAAAAAAAAAAAAACTACCACAGATAGACCTGAGTGGAATGAATGTTAAGAATGAACTAAAAGAGGGGTGCCTGGGTGGCTCAGTCGGTTAGGTGTCTGCCTTCGATTCCAGGGTCCTGGGACTGAGCCCCGCATTAGACTCCTTCCTCAGTGGGGAGGTTACTTCTCCCTCTCTTTCTGCCTGTTGCTCCCCCTGCTTGTGCTCTCTCTGTCAAGTAAACAAATAAAATATTTTTTAAAAAACAGAATGAGCTAGGAAAGGGGTTAGCTATACTAGGATAATTCTTTTTGAGAGAGAGATCTCACGTGTGTGTGGTTGGGGGGTGCAGAGGGAGAGAATCTTAAGCAGGCTCCATGCCCAGTGCAGAGCCTAACACAGGGCTCGATCTCACAGCCCTGAGATCATGACCTGAGCTGAAATCAAGAGTCAAACACTTAACTGATGGAGCCACCCAGGAGTCCCACTGAGACAAATGTTTATGAAGTTTCTGTACCAGATCCTGGAATGTATGGAAGACAGAGGAAAACTGTTATGTATTTCCAATAATATCTTATTTTTCAGAATAATGGCAAAAATTGAGACTGTAACGAATGAAGGAGGGAAGGCAGATCAAAGGGAACCCTTATATGTTGCTACCATGCATATAAATGGATACAACTTCTTGGAAAATAATTGGGCATCATCTTACAAAGTTGAACATGCATACGTCTTACATTTTAAGAATCCCACCTGCATGTACCTATTACTAAAGGAAACTCTCAAAACTATGCTCTAGGATACATGTAAGATTCTTCATGGCAGCAATATTTGTAAATGTAAAAAACATCACCACCAAAATGCAGAAAAACCAATTGTCTATTTATAGGAAAATGAATAAAATAGATTGTGTTATATTTATAAAAGGATCATCATATATCAATAAAAATGACTGGGCTAAATTATGGCAGATAGTAATTAGCTGATCATTACACCTCTTCCCTCTTCTTTCTGGGCATACAGCTCGACTATATTTTCCAACCTTGCTTATGCTTTATGTGTGATCGTGTGTGTCACTTGGAATCCTCTGGAAAGACAATACAATGGTGGAATTAGGCATACAAGAGTTTTACTGAGGGTGAGCCCTATGAACAAGAAACGACAGATGGAGCAAGAGTAGGCAGGGAGAGTCTTTAAATCATGACACAGACCAGACCGATGAGAAAGGAGAGAGGAAGATGGGACTGTGAGTAAGAGGCACATAAGACTGCAGTGCAGACGTGAGAAAGTTTTGAGCAGCCCAAAGTGAAGTTCCAGCACAAAGACTGCCCATTGATAAATTCTGCACAGGGCAGCAATGTCCAGGTCCTTATCCACTTGCTGTGCTGAGTCACTGGCTGGGAACTGTCTGGGAAGACAGGCTTAGCTCAAATGTTGGGATAGAAAATAAAGGTGCTGCAGCTGGAAGACATCAGCTCACTGAACTTCTGGCAGCTCCTGTGTTGAAGGGAGATACAAAAAGCACATCTCCATGGAAGCTACACCAGACAACTGAGCTTTTGCAAATGGCACATGAGAGGAAGTGATGGGTGTGATTTCCAGACATAATCTACAGAAACATCCTACATGTTTTTCCTCCCTCAACAGTTTGGGGGAAGATAAGTATGGCAACCCAGGACATATGTGGAGGATAGCACAGGGTAAGATGGAGGAATTGTAGGCCCCTGATTCACCAATTGGATGAGAGCTATCACTATTAAAACATGTACTTTTTAGACTTTCTGCAGGCGAGAAATGAACTTATAGTGTGTTATAATATTGACATTTCAGGGTTTGTCTATTATGACAGCTAATTATACCTTAAATCATGCCTTTAGTGACTCATTAAATCATGGATGAATCTTGGAAACCTAATTTTGAGAGAAAAAAGCAGATCCCAAAAGACAAAATATAGTAAGCTACCATTTTATGGACTCAAAACAAATAAATCTAATAATATAATGCTTATGAATCATATTTCAGAACCATAAAATGATAAAAAAAATAGCACTAGTGATTAATTATGAAGGGAGATGGGAAAAGTGTGCAGTAAGATTAATCATAACTTCTTAGGTAATAATTATATCATCCTCTGTAATCCTTTGCATGGAAAGGCTTGTTAAAGTGAGAGGCTTCCTGCTAAATGGAAAACCCATGGTTTCCTAGGGACTAACAAGTGTTCCTATCAAAGATCTCCTATTCCTTGGGGGAAACATCCTGATGTTTTGAAATAAAGATTTTCTCTAAGATGTATCACAAAATCATCCAACTTGAGAGATAACAAACTGAAAATTCAAAATATTTTTTGCATGCTGAAATATCAGAAACAAAATTATCCAATTAAATTTGAAAGTGTGTTCAGTTAGGAACTGTCTTTCACTGCAAGTCCCCAGACTGCAAGATAGTGCTTCTAAACACAGCAAGATTTATTCTCTCATATTGAAGAAGTCCACAGTTTGGAAATCCAGAGCTGGTATGGAAGTCCATGGTGTCCTCAGGAAATCTGCATTCTTTAAGCAGCCTTCCACAAAGTTCCAACCAACATTTATGCTTTCATGTTAGCCAGGGGGCTGAGAAAAAGTTCTCTATTCTTAGTGGTAATATACTCAGATAAAAATGAGGGTACTCCTAAAGAAAAAATGGGGGAATGTCAGCTGGGAAGCAACTAGAAGCATCTGTCATTGGGTGAAAAAAATTAAAATGGGCCTAGAAATAAAAGGCACCCTGAGTAAAACTGACTGTACACAAATCCCCTAAGCCAGAAGTTCTATCTTCTATTGTATAAAAACGTAGGAAAATTCTTGCAAATATACACCAGAAAGTATGTCAAGAAGGTTCCTATTAAATACTATGATGTAAAATTAGCAATAGTTAAATACTGATACAAAGTTGATACATCTTATGTTATAGGATAAGGGAATAAGATAGTAAAGAAAACAAACATATTTGCTTAATATGTAAAATGTGTGTGTGTCTGTATATATATATATACAGACACACACACACACACATATATATATATATATATATATATATATATATATATATATACAGACACACATATGGATCCATAACAAAATGAGAAAATACTCATGACAATTATAATCCCTGTTTCTGTAACTGATCATGTGGTCATAGCTGGCATTTATAACTATCTTCTTCCACTACCCATTACATATTCCCTTTGCCATCAGCAACCCCCTCAGCTGCCATGCTGCTTTACCTGGTGGAGTGACCTAAACCTCCATTACTGAAGGGTCTAGGCCACTGACAGTCCTCCCTGGGTTGGGTTGTTACAGCTTTCCACTCACTTAATCACAAGGCATGGTAACACTAAGAGATGCCCTAATGGATTGCCTGTATTTTTTTTTAAGATTTTGTTTGTTTGTCTGTTTGTTTATAGAAATAGTACAAGTGGAAGGGGCAGAGAGAGAAAGAATCTCAAGAAGACTCCAAGCTGAGCATGGAGCCCAACTCAGGGCTTGATCCCACGACCCGGGGATCATGACCTGAGCCAAAATTAAGAGCTGGCCTCTTAATTGACTATGCCACCCAAGCGCCCTGGGATTGCCTACATTTTAGGCATACTCTTCCTTGTCCCTGCTGTGGAACAAGAGTCCAATTATCCCCTTGATAGTCATGATCCCTCTTTGCCCGTTGACTCAAAGGCGATGAGGAGCCTGAAGTGGCCCATGTGCTTGTTGTAACAAAATACCAAAGAAGGGGGCATTATGAACAACAGAAATTTGTTTCTCACAGCTTTAGAGGATAGAAGTCCCAATCATGGTACTGGAAATGAGGCATCTGGTCAAAGACTGCCTCCACCTTTCCAATGGGTCCTTGCATGTTCCAAGGGGTCAAGGAAGCTTTTTTTATAGAAGTGAGACACTTCTGTAAAGGCATTAATCCACTTTCTAGAGGTCCCACCTGCTAATCACCTCTCAGTGGTCCCACCTTCTAATACCATCACCTTAGAGATTAAGTTTCAAGGTACAAATTTGGGAAGGGACACAAATTTTCACATGATAGCAAATATAAATGACACAAAAGTCAGTGTTATGGATGGGCTCAATCGTGTCCACTCAAAATTCGTATATTAAAACTCTAACCCTCAGTACCTCAGAATGTGACTGTATTTGGAGACAGGACCATTAAAGTGGTAATTAAGTTAAAAGGGGATCATTAGGGTGGGACCTAATCCAATGTGACTGGTGTCCTTATAAGATTAAGACACAGAGAAAGACACCAGACATGTTGGCACAGAGAGATGACGAAGTGCATATATAGTGAGAAAGTGACTATGTGCTAGCCAGGAAGCAAAGTCTATGAAGAAACGAAACCTGCTGCTACCTTTATCTTCCACTTCTAGGCCTCCAGAACTACGAGAGAATAAAATTTCTCTTGTTTAAGTCACCCAGTCTTTGGCATTTTGTTAAAGCAGTCCAAGCTGACTAATATAGTCAGGATCATCGATTTACCTGAGGGTCAGGCAGAAGGATGAAATCAGAGAGGACCATAGATTATCCTCTAAGGTAATGATAATATTCTATAATGCTAATGTGGATGATGGGTATGTGGAATTTTAGTATTATTACTTTAACTACAAATACATTTTATATGCTGTGTTATATGTATAGTCTGTTTATCATTTAAATATGGAGAAAAAGAAAGATGTGAAGATCAGCACTTAAATAAAGGAAAAAATAATGAAAGACATTTGAACAAACATCTATATTATATAATTAAGAGAAAGATACACTTTAGATTCAGGACCACAGCATTAAAACTAACTTTAAGAGTCCAATTCCCCAAAGCTTAAAATGTATTTTATTCAAAAAAATGTATTTTATTCAAGGAGAAAGTTGAGTGTTAATAGTGTCAATTTAATTTGTTAGTGTGAAAACTAATTATCATTTGTTAGCAGTTTATTATACCTACTGCTGTGACTACCTTATTGAGTAAGAAGTACCATCATAGATAAATTTAGAATAGAGGTAGAGATACAGGTAGAGAGAGATAAAATTAGAGTAGGTAATTATCAGCGTATGTGTACAGTACAGAAAGACAACATTAAAAGCAAATTATTTTAATCAAACTACTTCCCCTTCATGACTGTTATTATTATGTTATGTGACATTGCCTAATGGAAGGTAGACTAGACCAACAGTCAGAAGGGTATGTTCTAATTTTAATCTTAAACTCTCTGAGACTTAATTCCTTCATCTGTACACAAAGTGAACAGACATATGTGCCTGCCTACCTGATGGTTCAACTTGAAAATCATAGCAAATTAGAGCTAGAAGGCCAATTAAACATTTTATGGTTTAGCTTATTCCTTCTAAACATGATGGAACTGAGGTTTAGGAGAAGACAAAGGTACTTCATTTGAATATTGGGTCTAGAACTCAAGTCTCTTGAGGTAATCTCCCAGGAATTAGAAAGAAAAAAATGAAAATTGAAGTGAAAAAGAAAAAATGGGCAAACAGTGTAGAATTACAATACCTAAATAATAGGAGTCACGGAAAGACAGAAGACAGAAAAATGGAAGAGAGGATCATCCATGAAATAATTCAAGAAAGTGGAACAACCTGAAGGAAATATATTTCCATATTGAAAAGGCCCACCAAGTGTCCATCACAATACGTGAAACTCTACCTTGGTATGGATTCATTATTGTGAAATTCAAGAACGTTGGGGATGGAAAGATTCTTCAAGCTACCAGGGGTGGGGGGGCAGATAACATTGGAGAATCATGAAAAATTCTCAATATTAACAACAGATACTTCATTAGTAGTACTGTTTCATTTGCAACACTGAAATCTAGAAGAAAATGAATTGGTATTTTCAAAATGTTGAAGGATTCCAACCTCAAATCCCATACTCAACCCAACTATGAATGAAATGTGAAGGTAGAATAAAGTCATAGATGAGGTAAATTATAAGAAAAAGCAAAGCCATGACAGTGGTTATCTCCAGGGATGTAGAGGAAGATGCAGACATTCTAGGAAGAACATAGAAGGGAATTCTAAAGGTGTGGTAATGATCATGTCTTAATGTGGGTAGTCTATTTTATTCTTCAATAAGAATAACAATTTCATTATTATCCATTAATAAGAATATAGAATATAAAATATAACAAGAAAAAATGAAATAAAAAATAAACACCAAAATGGTAAATTGAAAAATGACTATCAGTGGAGAGGGGTGAATGGCAGTAGGGTTAAGAGGACTCAACTGGGGTGAGATTTCTCATATGTGACTTTTCATATAATCTTGAATCAAGTAAATATACTGTCAAAATCTTAAATTAAAAATTGAAAAGAGAAACAAACTATCCTAAGGGTGAAGATAAACTGTGAATAATTCATCAAAGCTACATTTTCATGAAAGCATAATATCTCCAAAATGGATGAAGAATTTAAATAAGCACTTCATAGAAAGGAAACATTGAAAAGTCAATAAACATTTGAAAGAAATAGTCACTCTCACTATTAATCATGGAAGTACTAATTGAAATAATAATAAACGCAGCTTTATGTTTTTTTGAAAGATTTATTTACTTGAGAGAGAGAACATACGTGGGAGAGGCAGAGGGAGAGGGAGATAGAATCTCAAGCAGAGGGGCACCTGGGTGGCTCAGTGAATTAAGGATCTGCCTTCAGCTCAGGTTATGATCCTGGGATCAAGCCCCATATTGGGCTCCCTGCTCAGCAGGATATCTGCGACTCCCTCTCCCTCTACTTCTTTCCCACTTGTGCACTCATGCACGTGCACTCTCTCTCTCTCTCCAGTAAATAAATAAATAAAATCTTTTAAAAAAAGAAAAGAATCTCAAGCAGACTCCATGCTGAGCACGGAGCCATACATGGGACTCAATCTCAGGACTCTGAGATCAGGACCTAAGCTGAAACCAAGAGTCAGTCTCTGAATGGACTGCAGCACCCTGGTACCCCATAAAGTACAGTTTTATACCTATCATTGGTGTGACATTACCTCAATTTGGCTAGGATACAGAGAAATGAAGATTCTCATATTCTGGTGGTAGAATGTAATTTGGTGCAATCTGTCAAAGTCTAAGAAGATGACACACATACCCTTTTCACTATACATCCTTTATGGGCTATGTCTTAGAGAAGCTCACACATTTGCACAAGAAGCATACATGAATATTCCACATCATTCACTTGTAACACTGAAACATCAGAAACAATGTAAATGGCCATCAACACAAGAATAGGTGAATAAATAGTAGTATATTCAAACCACAGTATAAAATATATCATTAAAATAAGTGAACTTGGGCTAATCCATATGTATCAACCTATATAAAATTTGAAAGAACAATATTGACTGGAGGAAAGAAATCAATTTGCAGAATTATTCATAAGCAATGTGGAGTTACTTAGATCATTTTAAAAGAAAGTAGATTCAGGTATTTATATCATGTACCCCCCCAACAAACTTAAAATACGTGGAAGAAATTTTTATTTTTTTCCCCTTGAAAAAAAGAAAAACCCCTTGGGGTTTTTCTCCTTGGTATTTCTCACACTTACTGCTTACTTTTGCTACTACCATTCTCAGACCCAGGGGAAGAGCACCTGCCCCAGGGCTCATGTTTGTTTTTTGTTTGTTTTTTTTTTTTAATTTGACAGAGAGAGATCACAAGCAGGCAGAGAGGCAGGCAGAGAAAGAGGAGAAAGCAGGCTCCCCGCTGAGCAGAGAGCCCGATGCGGGGCTCAATCCCAGGGCCCCAAGATCACGACCTGAGCCGAAGCCAGGGCTCATGTTTTAAAGGACTTCAATGCCACAAATATACATACATAAAAATGCAGGAAAGAATATATGGGCACCCCTTGAATTCAGGCTCTGGTGCTCAGTGATAACCCAACACAACGCACTCTGCTAAGCATTCACTTTTACACCTGATGCCATTTCAGAGGCCCTGGAAGGACATCCACAAAACTAAAGGCTGTCACATCTCAGCACTCAGAAGCTTTGTGACTTATGCCCTTGCCAACACTGGAAACAAAATCTTTTGATTTATAAGAAAATTAGAATGGCAGAGTTATTAAAGTAAGAGAAAAAGGCTCACTTTTCAAATCTTTGTCAGATAATCAGGGACACAATAGATTTCTGCCTATTACAGTATTTCCCAGTAACGCTGAGGGTCCATTTTCTTGCTTTTCTTTGGAGATCATTACAAATTAGCACGGTGTTTGCAATATGCCATCTGAGAAATTCTGCAAAACTACATCATTTATAGAACTCTTAAACTTGATTACGTATAGGCTCAGACATAACAGGTGCCAATATGGTATCAGTTCTTTTGACTGTCAACTAAATGAACATTGAATGTCAAAATTATTAGTTTAAGTTTTGATAAAAATGTTTGGTAAGATTAGCTTTTTACAAATTAAAAAAATTTCAGCTTAAGTTAAAAACCTTTTACTAAGGGGTGGTTGGGTGGCTCAGTCAGTTGAGTGTCTGACTCTTGATTTCAGCTCAGGTCACAAACTCAGGGTCGTGGGACTGAGCCCCATGTCAGGCTACATACTCAGTACAGAGTCTGCTTTTCCCACTCCCTCTACACCTCCTCCTGTTCGCTCACTCTCTCTCTCAAATAAATAAATAAATTCTTTTTTAATCCTTTAACTAAAATATAGTTATTTATTTATTTATTTATTTTAAAGATTTTTTATTTATTTATTTGACAGAGAGATCACAAGCAGGCAGAGAGGCAGGCAGAGAGAGAGGAGGAAGCAGGCTCCCTGCTGAGCAGAGAGCCCGATGCGGGGCTCGATCCCAGGACTCTGAGATCATGACCTGAGCCGAAGGCAGCGGCTTAACCCACTGAGCCACCCAGGCGCCCCAAAATATAGTTATTTATTAATTATAAATTTGTATTTGGCTTTTAATCTTAATTTTAGTTTAGATTAGTGTAAACGGAATTAAATGTCCAGAAATCATATGAAAATATTGACTATAATAATTAGGGATTTTGGTGAAATGAAGACATGAAAAGAATTTCATGAAATAACTAGGTAATAATTAATGTTATATTTCCTTTTTTTATTACTTATCTAAACATCATTAACCCATCAACAGAACTAGATATACACAATAATAATTAATTTTAGGGGCTTAGCTTTTAAACATATCGAGTTTTAAATTTTGTTATTATGAAGTTATGTTTCCCAAGATAAAAGGATAGCATCTGTCAATGTATATTGTAGGTTCAGCCATTTGTTAGCTTGATTTGTAACTCTTGACTATACAGACCTATCATACATGGACCTCAGAGAAACAAAGGAACCAGTTAACAAGACCTAGTGTCCTTACAACAGCCTGGCACAGTTTTTAGCACTTGTACCTGGGAACATTTTGAACAAGGAACAATCCTCTTTAGAGGGTCAATCAGGCATTGCTGTGCCTTGTTCTTTCTTCTACCTTTTTCTTGCTCTCTCAGAGAATTCTCTAATTCACATTCCCTAACATCTTTTTGTGGCTAAGTCTGAGACCTCAGCCAGTAGTGTTTGCACTTGTAAAAACTATCTGCCAGCACAGGTGACATCTTAATGTAAGAACTCTCTAGTTTAGGTTAACAGACATCACTAGAGGAGACATTTTTGAACAAGGATGTCTTGTGTTTAAAGAACATGTATGTAAAATATGACAATTTCACAGTTGGAATTGTGGATTTTGTTGTCATTCCCAAAAAAGAAGTTCAGAGAATATTTTTATCTGTGTATTTTTTTTTTAAACAAAAGAGAGCCACATTCCTAATCCCAAGGCCATTCCTAGGAAGCCTTTGAAGCAAATGTTTCTCTCTCTTCCATTTTTCAAGATTCTCTGGGCTTAAGAGAAATGGCTACTCTAAATTTTATTTAAACTACTGACTCAACCTTTCAACCACCAAACACCACTTATTTATTACTTCCTTCCCCCATGGAGTTCATGTTCTGAGAGACAGTGTCTAGAAAATAAAATTCATTTATTAAGTCATAATTTGCTTTTCTGTTTTTCATTAATCAGAAATATCTATAACTACCAAGCACAGCTTCTGAACAGCAGTAAGTAACTATGATCCTACCCTGAAATGATGTGATTACAACAAAAGCAAGATAAGGCATCTTTTTAATTATTCTGGACCTCTTTATTAAAATGAATAGGTTATTTTGTTTAGTCCTTCTAAAAATACTGCAAATAGCCTGCAGATCTGACTTGTTTTTACAGGCTATGAATTTCCTTTACTTCTTTAAAATCCTTTAATTATTGACATAAAAATAATAAAAATGCTGACTGAGGCTGGACTTCTGACTATGGCCAAGTGAGGACATAAGCAAATCCTTTCCCCCATCGGGAACTAAAAAGCTATAAAAAATTGACAAAATAACCATGTCAGTGCTCTGTAAATTGACCAAAGGCATAAAATAATCTGAGGGGCATTTATATGTGGGGGTAGGGCACAAAATTTAGCACCACAAAAAGTACTTGTTAGACATCTGGATTATTTTAGGTTGATTGTTCTTAAGAAACATAAGGCCCAGAAAGAAACTTTGCCCTTTCCGCTAACTGACTAAAAGAATTTAGATAGAGAAGCTGCTCCAAAAGAAGGGATCAATCAATCTATGGATCTGTCTATTATTATATAGAACTACAACATAACATGAACTAAGTGTGGTAGACAGGCAGGAACAGCTAAATAAGTCTGTTAAAATTATTCTCTGTGTGTGGCCCAGCAAAAATTTATTTACCGGGGTGCCTGGGTGGCTCAGTGGGTTAAAGCCTCTGCCTTCGGCTCAGGTCATGATCCCAGGGTCCTGGGATCGAGCCCCATATCGGGCTCTCTGCTCAGCGGGGAAACCTGCTTTCTTCTCTCTCTCTGCCTGCCTCTCTGCCTACTTGTGATCTCTGTCAAATAAATAAATAAATAAATAAATAAATAAACTTTTTTAAAAAAATTTATTTACCAAACATATTCTTTATCATTTTCCTGTAAAGGGTTTTCCTTCCCTTTGAAGTCCCAAACTCCTACCTCCTATCTCCTTAGCTTTAGATGACATAAAAACCTTAATTGCTTCACTACCTACAGGCCTCAAATTCTTATGGAGCCCTTGTATGTACATAATTAAATTTGATTTTCTCTTGTTAATTTGTCTCATGTCAATTTCATTCTTAGACCACCAAAAGAACCTTGAAAGGTAAAGGAAAATTTCTCCTGCCTAACATATGCTGGAAGAGTGTTAAATTTTAGGAAAGACCTATTGGAGTTTGTAGTCCTTGCCTACGACTGCTCCCATAAACATCCCCCAGTGCGAACAATGTCACTCCCCAGCTCAGTTAGCAGAGAAGTTTTGTCAGCTTCTCTGCTGCAGGTGAAGTGGACTCATTCAATCCGGAGTGCTGGGTGATGCTCATGCCCATCACTGTTATCAAGGGAACTGACCTCTGGGATCCACATCAGGGCTGACATCAGTATAAAAGGCAAGTAAGGCCCTCACCTTGGGCACAAAATTTAAGGAGGTGTCAAAAAATATATCAACCAAGATAAAATATTTTGATAAAGTATTTTTTTAAAAATCAGAAATAATGCAAAAAATTCCATGATTAACAAAATATCCAAATATTCAATAAGAAGACCCAGCCCTGGCAATGGATCCACTATAGTTGTGGTTGGGGCAAGCATATTCCTGGCTGAGGGAGGAATGCATACTGTTAATTTTGTGGGTATGATAGTGACATTGCAGTCATTTAAGAAAATGTCCCTAATTTTTAGAGATGCATATTTGAAATTTGTTTTAAACAACTTCAGTAATGGTAAAACAAAAAAACAGTATGGTAAAGTATGGCAAATTTTGCTAACTGTTTAACCTGAGTGAATGAAGTATAGGGACTTATTGTGTTATTCTATCTACTTACATGGAGGTTTGAAATTTTTCATTGTAGATCCTTTTTTTAATCATCAAAAGAAAAGATTGTTTCAGGCCAGGTCACCTTTTGGTAAGAAGGGAACTGAAGGGTTTTTCTCAGGCATACTACCTCACCAATGTGAATCAGGAAATTTCACATCGACTGCTTAAAGTCACATTCTCGAAAGAGGTTAAAACTGTAATTAGGTCTTGGTTTATTGTCATGGGGGGCAAATGACTCCAATTTTAGCATGTTTCTTTTCCAACAATATTAAATCAAATGAGGTCCAAAGCGATCACAGAGGTCAAGATTCCCTACTGGTTAAGCACCATTTATAAACTGGATGGCAATTAATTATATGAAACAATTTTAGTGAAAAACAGTACTGTGTAGAATGGTACCTTTTGTAAAAACATTTCTGTTCATCCACCTATTTGATGACACATCTTTACATAGTGGAGTTTTGATAACTTTCCAGTGTTTAATATTATTATGGAATTTAATATTAATTATGAAAATTTAATACTAATTAATATAAATTATGAAAACTTTTGACTGTAGGATTTGGGGTGAGGTTTTTTTTTTACCTTCTTCTCAATTTCTGTATCATAACCATAAAGGGTAGAATCATTACTGTTTTTAACATTGCTAGTCGTGGGGTGCCTGGGTGGCTCAGATGGTTAAGCATCTATCTACATAGGTCATGATTCCAGGGTCCCAGGATGGAGCCCCATATCGGGCTCCATGCTCAGCAGGAAACCTGCTTCTCCATCTCCCTCTGTCTGCCACTCCCCCTTCTTGTCAAATAAATAGATGAAATCTTTTTTTAAAAAGTTGCTAGTCATGATACATTAAGGTGATTTTGTAATCCACTAATGGGGCACGACCCGCTAATTGAAAGACACTGCCTCGGAGGACCCAAAAATATATTTAATTCTTGAAATGATGAAGTGAATAATCTAATTGGAAAGATAAATATTTAATTTAGGATGCACATTAAAAGAGACATGTGATTTAAGGTAAAGAAATATTCCAGATTAGTGTCACAAGACATCAAAGAAGGGCAAAAAGTCCCTGTAAATGAGTAGTCAGCAATAGCTTAATGTTGTAGAGATGTCAAGGAATATGGGTGACATACATGAGCAAAAAGAGAGGGAGAATATTTCCAGTAGGCTCTAAAGGGCATTGCATGAGCAGAAATGGAGAAATGTAAATGATGTGTATTTGGAAAATGAAATGAACCTGTGTGGTCTGAAGTCACACAAGAGATAATAAAGGAATGATATTTTCTTATCAAGTAAGATTTTGACACAGAACTCCCAGACTTGTCATGTTCCTGCAATAGGCTTAAATTAGGATTTTATTTATTCTCCAAACCCTAACAACAATACGGACAACCTTCCACTAACTTTCCTGGAATATATTTCTGATCAAAAGACCATCTTTACATATATGAAGGGCCTTGGGACTGTTTCATTATTGACTTCCTGTAAAGTTCAGATACATTATTCTTCTGCGGTCCCGTATCTTTCTTAACAGAAGCTTTCAAGGAGACTGTACGTGGTACATACACTGCTCATAAACTGACTTGATTCACACTGGTACTTTTTAATAACCTTTATCCTAGGAGGATGGCTCTGTGTCCCCAGTGCAAACACCAGAGGCCTCAAGATTTATCTCTAACAATAACAGCATAGCTAGGATTTTTATACTCGAAAATGCATCATGTACAACAGAAAAATACTCATTTTCCTTAAAACATGCACCCCTGAAAGGAGCCAATAGCTCTCTAATATAAATAAGGCAAATTTAACCCTTGTATGTGTCAAGTGAGTATTAAAAGGGGTAATTGCTTTTGAAAAAATTTCATGTACTCTTTTTTCCTTCAGTTATTGAATTAAATACTAATCTCTATGCAAATTTAGATCCCAGAAGATATTCAGGGGGCCTTAGAGTATTTTCTGATATATATACACACACACACACACACACACACACACACACACACAAATTTTAAGGATTTTATCTATTTATTTGAGAGAGAAAACACAACCAGGAGGAGAGAGGGAGAAGTAGACTCCCTGCTGAGCAGGGAGACTGATGCGGGGTTCAATCCCAGGACCTTAAGATCATAACCTGAGCCGAAGGCAGAGATTTAACAGACTGAGCCACCCAGGGACCCATAGAGGACACATCTGCAACATGTGGAAATATTGAACTATTAGAGATGTCAGAGAAGATAGTTAAAATAATACATGGGCAGAGCTGCCATACAGGTTTTAAAACATTCTCTACATAAAACTGCAAAAGTAAAATTCTTTCCTCTTATATTACTGTATGAATTAAATGAAAGGGACATTCCATTGATAAACGCAGATTAAGATCTTAATTGTGGAAAGAAAATAATCAATAAAAACTAACATTTGCAGTCTAGGGACTTAACCAAGAAATAATTTTAAAATAATTGATAGAAATCAACCAACAGAAATAAAATTTTGATAGAAGTATTGGAAAAGAAAGAGGTCCATTTCTTTTCCCTGAATAGAAGTGTTTTTTCAGGTTATATTCTCCTCCTGGTTTTCCACTGATTCGGAATTTCTCACTTACAGTTACAGAGTATAATGTGCCAGATTTATTATTATGTTTACAGTGATAAAAATATCCTCTTTACTTTATTTCTTGTGAAACAGATTAGAATTAAAAATCAGGACATACAACACTCATGGCCATTTTTTGGTCTATCAATAGTTTACTAACCACCAGCCTTCAAGAAGCAGTCTTCTAGAGAAGGAGTCCAAGGCATCAACAGGCCCACACAATCCCATTTGTGGTAAGTGCCCATGTGATGTAAGGTTTAAATACGGGTTATTCCCTAATATGAGCAAGGTATCTTTCTAGTATATGAGAAAACATCATGGAGAATTCATGTATTACGTATAGTGATTCTTCTGATCTATGAACACAGTATATTTCTCTACTTCTCATTTAAAACTTCTCTCAGTAAGGTTTTCTAGAGATGAAGCAATACATGAACATGTTTTTTTTTTTTTTCCCAAGATTACTCCTATTTATTTTTGATGCTATTATAGCTTCATTTTAAAAGTCATTTTATGATCATCCTTTCTCAGTGTATGGAAATATAATTTATTTTGGGCACTGGCCTTGTATTCGTAAATCTTACCAAAGTCATTTATTAATTTTAGTGAATTTTTGGTAGATACTTGGTGTTTTCTTTGCACATGGCTATGTCACATAAGAATAAAAAGAATTTTTTTACCTCTTCCTTTACAACCTATGCACATTTTATTTCTTTTTCCTTCCATACTGTACTAGTTAGAATCTTCAGCACAATACTGAATAAATGGAGAGCTCACATACTTGCCTCATTCCTAATGACTGTGTGAAACTGTATAGTCCCTCACAATTCATTATTAAGTTAGCTGTATGAAAGATGCTCTTCATCAGGATGGATGAAATTCCTTTATATTTTCAGTTTGCTAAGATTTATTTTTTACCATGAATGGATGTTGAATTTTTGCCAAATGATCGTTTGCATCTATTAAGATGAACACCTGCATTTTTCTTTTTATACTACTAATATGATGAATTATATTGATTTTAAACATTAACAAATTTGTATTGTTAGGGTATGACCCAGTTGGTCATGATTATCCTTTTAAAATTTTACTGTTTTGATTTTCTAATACTTCTGTAAGAAGTGTTTCATCCATATTTATGAGGGACAGTCATCTCTAGTTTGATTTTATTGCAATATCTTTGTCTGCATTTGGTATCACAGTAATGCCAAATTTATAAAATCATCTGAGAAGTATCTTCTCCACTTCTGTTTTCAATACATGCTTGCATATATCTTTCATCTTTTAACATTTGTTGGAATTCAAATGTGAAACTATATAGGTCTGGCTTTTTATAAAAATCATACCTTCTCTCTCTCTCTCTCTCTCTTTCTTTCCAGAGAAGGAAATTCACTACAAATTCAATCTCCTTTATACAGAGAGAGTTAATCAGATTATCTATTTCTTCCTAAGTGAGCTCTGATATTATGTGTCTTTCAAGAAATGTTCTCATTTCATCTACATCATCGAATTTATTGACATAAAGTTATTAATAATATTCCCAAAAAGGGAATATTTATTTAATATCTATATGACCTATAGTGATGTCTCTCATTTTTCCTGATATTAGTAATTTGTGTGCTGTTTTTCTTGATAAATCTAAGTATTTATCAATTCTATTGATATTTTCAAAGAACAAACTTATGGTTTCATTGATTTCTGTTTTTTGTTGTCGTCTTCTATCTTATTAATTTCTGCTCTTATTATCTCCTTCCTTCTGCTTGCTTTGGGCTCAATGTGTTCTTCCACTTCTAATTTCTTAAGTTGGAAACATACATGGCTTTAACTATAAACCAGTAATGTCAGTATGTTATTTTAATTCTTTGAATTAAAATAGTTATTAAATATTCCTTGGGATTTCTGCCTTTAGGTGTAAGTTGGTTAATTTCCAAATATTTTAGGATTTTCCACATACCTTTCCTTAGCCCTTGTCTTGATTTTCAATTTTATTTCATAAGGAAACATTTTTTAATGCTTTAATTAACTTTAAAGTGGCAAGATTTACTTTATGGCCCAGAATATGATCTAACTTGGAGAATGTTCCATGTACTCTTGAAAAGAATGTGTAGTCTATTGTTGGTTGAAGTGTTCTAGAACCAACAATCAGATCGAGTTGGTTTACAGTGTTGTTCAGGTCTGCACTGTTGCCGATTTTTTTGTCTATTTGTTCCATCAATTAATGAAAGATAAGTGTTGAAAACTGAAACTAAAATTGTGCTATTTCTTATGTCATTTCTATTAGTTTTTGCTTTCTGTATGTGATGCCCTGTAGTACTTGCATACACATTTGGGATTGTCATGATGTCTTAAATAACCAATCTATTTATCTTTATATAATATCCCTCTTTATCATTAGTAGTATGTTTTATTATGAAACATACTTTTTGTAATATTCTTACAAACAACCCCCCACCCTTTCTTTTGACTTCTGCTCTCCTGGAGGTATACATTTTTTTATCCTTTTATTTATAAGCAATCAATGTCTTTATATTTGACATAGGTTTCTGATAGTCAACACAGAGTTGGACTTTACCTTATAAGTCAACCTGAAACCCTCTGTCTTACATACAATGTTTAGAATACTTCCATTTTATGTAACTCTTTATATGGTTGTTATCATCTTCCCCTTTTTTCCTATTACTCCCGTATTTTCTTAGTCCTTTTTTCCCTCTTTCTATCCCTTTTACGTTAATTGATACTTTTACATTAATTGAATGTTTCTTATTGTACCTGCATTATTTATTAGTCAAATCTTATTTAGTGG
Organism: Lutra lutra; assembly: GCF_902655055.1. Taxonomy (NCBI): domain Eukaryota; kingdom Metazoa; phylum Chordata; class Mammalia; order Carnivora; family Mustelidae; genus Lutra; species Lutra lutra. The sequence goes on along the minus strand of NC_062296.1, from coordinate 61,504,983 downwards.
TTGCTTTAGAGTTTACAATACATAAATTGAATTTATCACATTATACCTTGAAATACTATTACCCACTTTGTATACAGTATAAGACACTAAAGACAATACACTTCCACTTTCTATCACTTGTCCTTCGTCCCGCTCTCGCTATGCACTTTATTGCTACATGTATGTCACTTCCACATATGTTAGAAATCCCACAAAACACTACTATCATTCCTGATTTCTTTAAAAACTCTAAAAATATGAAAAGGAGGCTTTTACAGTTACCTTCATGTTACTATCTCTAGCACTCTATTTCTTTAGGTACAGCCTAATTTCTCTCTGGCATGTAGAACCTTCTTTCCTGCCAAAAATTTACTCTTTTGCTTATTGCAGACCGGGTCTGTTGGCATTAGATTTTCTTTCTTTTCGCCTGAAAAATTTTTCAGCCACGCTCATGTGTGATGTCCACATTCAGTAAGCCTCAGTCTTGAGCTTCAAATACCTAGAAATATGGAGTGAGGATATCTCAGCATTCCTGCCCTTCCTACTGCTATGCCAACAAAAGTTTTTCTTGTACCTATAGAGGATCTGGGATGGGAGAGGGTTTTCTGCCCCTCTGCCAGGGGTAGAAGGCTTTTGATTTTATTCTTCCCCCAAGAGGAGCATAACAGTGGTGAGATGGTTTCCAGTACTTTCCATAATTGGTAGATTACAATTTCTCTATACTTAGTGCAAGGCACATGGTGTGATTCTAAGCAGGTTTCCTGTACACCCCATAACAGCAGTTTACTTTTGTTTGTGACTTGGTTTGTTTTGGTTTTTACTGTTGCAAGAAAGAGAGAGAGTGTGTGTGCGTGCAAGTGCACACAACTCGGGGGAGGGGCACAGGAAGAAGCCATCTCCCATCTGAGCTGAGCAGGGAACCTGATGCGGGGCTCAATCCCAGGACCCTGGGATCATGACCTGAGCCAAGGCAGAGGTTTAACTGACTGGACCACCCAGATACCCTGTTTGTGACTTGGGAAAAGAGGGTTTCCCACTTGTTTCCCAGAGACACATGGCTGTTGCAACTACTCCTACCTTCAAAGCAGTGAATCTTTGCCTGGCTCACAGGAGGGTGTCTACCATTTCCATGGTGTCAGGTGGTCAGAAGTAATGGATCTTTGCCTAGATTTGAGTAAAAGAGGATTTCCTGGCCCTCTGCCAACAGCTTATGGGTTTTACTTCATATGAGAGAAAGGTGTAATAACTGGGTGGTGTTTCATGTCTGTGCTCTCAGGCCTCCTGCCCTCCTCCTAATCTTTCTCATGAATACCTGGCGAGAGAAACAAAGAACAGAGCTCAGGAAGGAATGGGGCTCAGAATACACTGTCACACTATCCCATCCTTGGTCTTCAGGAATTTCTAAAATTTGAGCTATCTTCTTCTCATTTGATTTTATCTAAGATACCTTTTCTTATGCTCTGTCAGTGGGGAAGCAGCTTGTATCTCTTTCCTTGCTGGGGCCTATTGCCCTTTGGAATTCACTTTACATCGTTGCCTTAAGACATTCATCTGTATCATAAGATCAGGAAAAGTTGGGGTGCCAGCATGGCTCAGTCATTAAGCATCTGCCTTTGGCCTAGGTCATGATCCCAGGGTCCTGGGATTGAGCCTCACATCAGGCTCCCTGTTCAGTGGGAAGCCTGCTTTCCCTCTCCCACCCCCCTTGCTTGTGTTCCTGCTGCTCTTGTTGTCTCACTCTGTGTGTCAAACAAATATATAAAATCTTTTTAAAAAATCAGGTAAAGTGATGACCGTGCATTGTTTGCTGTATTACACTGGAAGAAATATTAACTTGGGGCTTTCTAGATCCTTAGCATTGTCCTGGAATCTTTAGAAGATGATATGAAATGAGAAGACAAGGCTAGTACATCATAAATACTATTTGCCCACAAACATCCTCCTAAAGTCTATTTGCATAAGGAGTAATCACTGAAGTTAAAACATGGAATGAAAAGTTCACTAAAATATTCATATCTAGGGAAGAGAAATACACAAATAGGATGAGAATCGGGTAGTTTTTATCATGCAGAAAGCATAACTTTGAGCAAACAGATCCTCAGGAATATTAAAATTAGCATATTGGGATGAGAAGAAATCTAGGGTACAAGGAGATCAAATGGATACTCGGTGGGTAGCACTTCCTACCTGGTTATCAGAAAAGAATGGAATTTTTTTTTGAGGTAGAGTGATGGAATATGGCATTTATCATTCTGCCTCTGTTCCTCATTCTTCCCTAACTTCCATAATTCCTTCAAGCATGAAAGCAACTTGAATAAAGACAAAAAGGAAATAATCACATGTGATGATTAAAGTCTTGCCCCCAGAACATTCTTATGACCACAGTGGAGTGAATCAGAATCCAGTTGCCGAATTGATGTTCCCTGTGAACAAAGTATTATGCTCTAAGCCAAGGATTGATTGTACAGGACATAGGAATCCTGCTCTATTCTAAGCTGTAGGACATTTATTCTTTTCTGCTATCAATTTTCCTTATAGAACAGAGGATTGTTTATATCCATTAAACATTGTCTGTGAAAAAGCCCTTTCTCAGCATTTGAACTATTTGTCTAATGGTGTAATTGGGAAGGCAGTAGAAGCAGAATAGTGGCACGGTGTTACTGGGCTAGGAGGGAACAGTAAAAGGAAAGATTTTCATGATGAGTGTTTTGATAAATTAGACCAATCTACTTACTGAAAAATACTGAGAACAAAACAAAAAAACTAAACAAAATATAAATATGAAGGGGGGTGATATTTGCCACTATAAAATGTATCTCTTTGGCATGTAAACTGTTATCACATATTAGCCTTTTGGCTAAGATGAAGTATGGCATGTAAAATGTTTTCAGCTGATTTTTTTTGAAGAATTTTATTTTTTTATTCAGAGAGAGAGAGCACAAATGGGGGGAAGGGCAGAACGGGAGAGAGAGAGAAAGAATCTCAGGGAGATGTACACTGAGTGTGGAGCCTGATGTGGGGCTCGATCCCACCACCCTCAGATCACAACCTGAGCTGAAATCAAGAGTTGGATGCTCAACCGACTGAGCCACCAGGTGCCCCACAGCTGATTATTTTTAATAAACAGAAGACTCAAGAAGATTTTCTTTTTGCTTCTCCCCTTAATTGCCTAAAAGAATTAAAAAGAGGACCTGCTCCAGGAAGGGAGCTATCATCCTAGGTAACTCTAGTATACTATGAACTACATAGGAGGGAGGAACCTAGTAATACCTGTTTGATCAAACTCTTCTCTCTATCTCATTGTTTCTAGACAGCCCAGAAAATACTTGTTTATCAAACATTCACTGTTTCCATTCCTCCTGTGAATTGCCTTCCTTCCCTTTGAAACCTCAGAACTTTACCTCTTCTTCTTAGTCCAGATGACATATACACCTCATTTTGCTTGTTTTTGGAATCTCTGTTTCTGTGGATTTCCCATATGAACGTAATTAAATTTTATTTTCTCCTGTTAATCTGCCTCATGTCAATTTAATTCTTAGACCAGCCAGAAAAATCTGAATGGTAAGAAAAATGTTTCCTCCCCAATAGCTGGCATTAGTCCTCAAGATAAACTTTAACTGGCTAAACTCTACTTGCCCAGGGACCACAGTGCTCAAAGAGTCTGGGACATCTCACAAATTGTAGCAGGAGGTAAGAATTCTAGGTACATCAGTCTCCAGATCTCTGCCTGAAGGCTGTAATGGAAATAAAAGTGGTGAGAATCTCTTTTCTCTCTTTCTAAATTTAGATTAGGAGGCAAAAGTATTTGTGGAATTTAGTTCCTTCAGATTAGCAACTCTGGTAAATTTGGTAATGAGTACACTGGATTTTACTGATCCATTTCCTCCCACGGATAGTGACTGCTTTTGTCTTTGTCTTTTGTGTCATTGTCTTAAGAAGGAAAAAAAAACAAGAGGTAAGAAAACAAGCATAGGCTGTCTGAGCTGGCCTCAAAGACTGACAAGCTCATAGTTCTCATCAGACTGGCATTTGCTTATTTTATTTTATTTTATTTGCTCACACCCGATTAGCCATCTGTTTAGACAAACTTTGCTGTACGTTAATATGCACGTGAGTTAAAGTGACTGCTAAGGGACATCTTGGAAGCGAAGGTGACAAAATTGGTGGGCAGAGGTCAAGTACTTAAGAATTCTAAAATTCTACTTTAAGAGCTGTTAGAAGGCTCACCACCTAACCCAAAGATACCTGTGTGAGGATCAATTCTTCATGGAATGGTTTAAATTGACACTAGGGCACCTGCCAACCTCATACAATTTTCTGTATAAGGTACACTGTAAAACAAAATAAAATCTCCAACCCTGAAGCCCATCCCTCCTAGGTATTCATTCAGCTCCAAAAGACCCAAGGTTTAGCTAAAGCTCTTAATGCATATATAAGAAAAACTGGATGAAGTTTCCCATTCATCTTATGGTATGTCTTGAGAGCTTGGCTTCATAACCAGTGAGAATATTGTCTCTGGTCTCTGCCAAGTGGAGTGTGCATGAACCAGCAGACATCTGGCAGACAGCAGAACAGATCATGGATCCAACAAGCCAGCTGGTCAGAACAGGTAACAACCTGGGCTTGCAAATGGCATCTCAGTAACTCTTTGTCCAGCTCTGCCAGCTCTCCAGGGACTTTGTCCTAAGGGGTCCCAGTTCATAAAGAGTCTTTATCTTCTCAATATTTGTTGCTTTGCTGCTGCTGGAAAAATCTTATTCTAGCAGTTCCTGCCAAGTATCACAGATCAGTGGGTCTGTAATTGGAGGTATTTTACATTTTTGTGGGAGGCCAGAAACACTGTTTTCACTACAGGATCCTTACCATCTATACAAGGAAGGCTTTTGCTTTCTTAAGCTAACTTTGGGATCTTAGGGATCCTGTGAGGGCTACATTTTGCCCTTTCCTTTGGGGACGCCTCTTGTATTCATGGTTAAGCTATAAAAATGCTATTGGTTTGAGCGGCTATTGAGATTTAAAGTGACCATATTTGGAAGAAAAAGCTCTATTTAGAGCTCTCGATTGTCTTATTAGTATAATAACTAGACTCAAGGACTTCCATAATAAAATGGAAAAACAGAAATTAAACTTAGAACAAAAATCAAGGTATGCTCAGATCCTTTACTATTTATCTTCAGATGTTTGCAGATATTGTAAAAAAAAAAAAAGAAGAAGAACAATGGAAAAATATATATTCTCCACTTTTAAAAAATTGATAGTAACTGTCCATACCTTACAAATCTTTGAAAAATGAAAAAAAATGAGGCTCTAGGGGCAATCCAAAGTCCATCTATTATTATTCTTTTTTAACAATCCTAAAACTTTCCTTATTTATCACAAAAGGCTAGTAAATTATTGGATTTTAGAAACCGAAGTCCTTCCTGAAGGAATTTGAATTCGTCCTCTATCCCTTGAAGATACAAATCTTACTATGTCTTTGAAATGTAAACATCCCAGGAGGTATATAAAATAGCCTCCACATTCATCTAAGACCTAAGGAGGGAAAAAAGAAGACACCTCTAAAAAATACCAAATGCAAAAAGGGGTGTCTAGTTCAAACCCTAGACGATAGCCTCCTTAAGATTATTTCCAGGGAGAAATACAAATCTTAAAACTCTTCTCCATAAGTAGTAAAAGACTAGAAATCTGAGCAAGTAGACTTAAATTATTCCAACTATTATTTATAAATGAGTATTACAGTTTTAAAACAATAAATCATTTATATGTTTATATTTGCCTATTATAGAGTGTGGCATTTTCTACATCTGGTGAGTACTGCCAAAATTAATTTGTAAAGGGGCGCCTGGGTGGCTCAGTCAGTTAAGCGTCTGCCTTCAGCTCAGGTCATGACCCCAGGGTCCTGAGACCCAGGCCCACATTGGACTCCCTGCTCAGTGGAGAACCTGCTTCTCCCTCTCCTTCCACCTGCCGCTCCCCCTGCTTGCGCCCTCTGTCAAATATATAAATAATTAAATCTTTAAAAAAATTAATTTGTAAAGAGCTCTATTGAATCGGATTAAAATTCAGTGCTTAGATTAAAAAAATGAATAAACAAAAAAAAATTCAGTGCTTATAAACTAAGCACTTCTAAATCTGAGAAATATAATAGAAATGAGTTGGAATGGGTCATGTGATCAAAGATAATTTGTGGTACATAAAAGCTAGTTTGTTTGTTGGCTTAATGAATACACACATGCATCTTAGACTTACCAACACTAAATATGATACAGACACACAACTCTATTTTACCTGGGTATATCAGTCACATAAATTCATGTTATCTCTATTGTAGCATTTTTCACCAAAAAAATAACAGAATGATGGCTGATTTTGTCTAATGTCTCATGAAGTTTTCATGGATCAATCTAACCATTTTTGTTGGGAGCAAATGATTTAGATAGATATATGTAAGATACCAGTTTTTTATGTAAACTTCTAGGCAAAAATTATGAGTTATGGTACATGTACTTAAAAATAGTTTCCACAATCTTTTTGGTAACCTGAAATTTTAAAATTTTGCTAGGTTAATTGAAATGATGGAAATTCCTTGACTATCTAGATTATTTCCAAGTAAGATAAAATAATGAAACATTAAAAACCGAATATAGTTTTATCTACTTTTGGCTTCATTATTAAAGAGAAACTAAAGATAAATTTGGACCTGTTAGTAAACATGTATTGTGCTTCATTTTAAGATTGTACTATGAAGAAGCACGTTTCTAAAAATTATGAAATGTGGGGCGCCTGGGTGGCTCAGTGGGTTAAGCCGCTGCCTTCAGCTCAGGTCATGATCTCAGGGTCCTGGGATCGAGTCCCGCATCGGGCTCTCTGCTCAGCAGGGAGCCTGCTTCCCTCTCTCTCTCTCTCTTTCTCTGCCTGCCTCTCTGTCTACTTGTGATCTCTCTCTGTCAAATAAACAAATAAAATCTTTAAAAAAAATAAAAATAAAAATTATGAAATGTATTCATAAATTTGTCAATTTGAAGAATGCTGTGAATTGTAATAGACAATTCACAATTATTACTTAGTTTTCACTACAAATTAGTTTCTTTCTTTTTTTTTTTAAAGGTTTTATTTATTTATTTGACAGAGAGAGATCACAAGCAGGCAGAGAGGCAGGCAGAGAGAGAGGAGGAAGCAGGCTCCCTGCTGAGCAGAGAGCCTGACGCGGGGCTCGATCACAGGACCCTGAGATCATGACCTGAGCCGAAGGCAGCGGCTTAACCCACTGAGCCACCCAGGCGCCCCTACAAATTAGTTTCTTAAGGGTTAAGAATTCTACTTAATATATGTGGTTAAAGATACTAGAAATAATAAGGGAAACATCTCCAAAAGCAAGAAAAGTAGCATATGTGCCTTTGGTAAAAGAAAGTATGAGGAATGGAAATGCGTTTTTTTAAGATTTTTTTTAATTTATTTATTAGACAGGCAGAGATCACAAGTAGGCAGAGAGGCAGGCAGAGAGAGAGGAAGGGAAGCAGGCTCCCTGCTGAGCAGAGAGCCCAATGTGGGGCTCCATCCCAGGACCCTGAGATCATGACCTGAGCCGAAGGCAGAGGCTTTAACCCACTGAGCCACCCAGGCGCCACCAGAAATGCATTTTTGTTAAAAGTAATTTTGTCCTAAAATAGACACATACATCAATGGAACAGAATAGAAAATCCAGAGATAAACCCACAATTATATGGTCAATTAATCTTGGACAAGTGGGAAAGAGTATGCAATGGGAAAAAGTCTTTTCAACAAATGGTATTGAGAAAACTGGACAGCAACATGAGAAAGAATAAACTGGACCACATTCTTAAACTCAAAGTGGATTAATGCCCTAAATGTGAGACCTGAAACCATAAAAACCCTAGAACAGAACACAGGCAGTAATTTCTCTGACATTGCCCACAGCAACATTTTTCTAGACACATCTCCTGAGCAAAAATAAACTATTGGGACTACATCAAAATTAAAAGCTTCTGCACAGAGAAGGAAACAATCAACAAAACTAAAAGTAACCTACAGAATGGGAGAAGATATTTGCAAATGACATAACTAATAATGGATCAGTATCCAAAATATATAAAGAACTTATGTAACTCAACACTCAAAAAAACTCCAAATAATCCAATTAAACAATGGGCAAAAGATATGAACAGACATTTGTCCAAAGAAGACACTGGACAGCCAACAGACACATGAAAAGATGCTCAACATCACTCATCATCAGGAAAATGCAATTAAAATTATAATAAAGTATCACCTCAGACCTGTCAGAATAGGTAAAATCAAAAACACAAGAAACAACAAGTGTTGGCGAGAATGTGGAGAAAAGGGAACCCTCGTGCACTGTTGGTGGGAAAGCAAACTGGTGCAGCTACTAGGAAAAACAGTATGGAGGTTCTCAAAAAATCAAAACGAGAACTACCCTATGATCCAGCAATTGCACCATTGGGTATTTACCCAAGAAATATAAAAACGCTAATTCGAAGGGATACATGCACCCCGATGTTTAACAATTTTTTTTTAGATTTTATTTATTTGACAGACAGAGATCACAAGTAGGCAGAGAGGCAGGCAGAGAGAGAGGAGGAAGCAGGCTCCCCGCTGAGCAGAGATCCCGATGTGGGGCTCGATCACAGGACCCTGGGATTATGACCTAAGCCGAAGGCAGAGGCTTTAAACCACTGAGCCACCAAGGTGCCCCAGTGTACCCCAATGTTTAGAGCAGCATTATTTACAATAGCCACATTATGGACATAGCCCAAGTGTCTGTTAATAAGGAATATGCAGTGTACATATACATCTAATGAATTTATTCAGCCATTAAAAAAAAAGAATGAAATCTTACCATTTGCAACAACATGGATGCATCTAAAGACGATAATGGTGAGCAAAATAAGTCAGAGGAAGGCAAATAATGTATGAATTCACTCATGTGGCATTTAAGAAACAAAACAAATTAGCAAGGAGAAAAGAAAGAGAGACAAACCAAGAAACAGACTCTTAGCTATAGAGAACAAACTGATGGTTACCAGAGGGGAGATTGGGGTGGGGGAGATAGATGAAGTAAGTGTTGTGGATTAAGGCATACACTTGTTGGAATGAGCACTGGGTGACGTATGGAAGTGCTGAATCACTTTATTGCACACCTGAAACTAACATAGCACTATATGTTTACTATACTAGAATTAAAATAAAAACTTAATAAATTTAAAAAACTTATTACAGGCATTTTAACTTAAAAAAGTAATTTTTGGGTGCCTGTCTGGCTCAGTCTGTAGAGCATATGGCTCTTTGTCCTGGGGTCATGTGTTCAAGCCCTACACTGCGTGCGGAGCCTACTTAAAAAAAAAAAAGTGGGGTAGCTGGGTGGCTCAGTCAGTTAAGCCGACCTGCCTTCGGCTCAGGTCATGGTCCCAGCGTTCTGGGATTGAGCCCCACATTGGGCTCCCTGCTCAGCAAGGAGTCCGCTTCTCCCTCTCCTTCTGCTTGTTCCCCCTGCTCTGCTCTCGCCTCTCACTCTCTCAAATAAATAAATAAAATAATTTAAAAAGTAATTTTATCCTAAAGTGAGCCCATTTATTTAGAGAGAGGAAAGTTAGGACAACATCTGAATGTTAAAAAGAAAGTTTAGAAGGTTTGTGGAAAAGGAATCTTTGAAAAGGAATTTTAATGTGCTGTCAAGGTGGCTAAGAATAAAATGAATTTATTTAAAAATAAGTTTTAATATCAGAAATGCACTGCTGCAAAATTATAATTTGTTTCTTCTCTCTGTTAAGAGGACAAACTTTTCTTAGATTACTGGTCTGCTCTTCATAATAAATTGTAAAAAAAAAAAAAGGGTTTTCTTTACTTTTAATATAATCTGCTTAGAAAAACAAACATTTTATGTTTTGCCATTAGTAGATCTTTGATTTACAAACAATCTTTGATTACTTAGAAGAAAAACACCAGTCTTTTCAATATTAAAAGAGTTAAGGCTTCTTACAACTATTTAACTTTCTACATTTGCCTGCAAAGTCTTTGTCATGTTGCTTAAATGTACAACTAAGTGCTGTTTCAGTGACCTAGGATCCTGTTTGACCAAGTGTTTTAAATCTTTTTGTTATTTTTTTACAAACTTCCCCAAAATCAAATCCTAAATGAAGTCTTTTTAGTGACAAAATAACTGAGATTTTTCAGAGGGTCCCTGAAAAATTGCAAAAGGTTTGTTCTTCTCTTTCCTTATTAAAGATAAGATATTAAACTAATTAAGCTTATTTGATGTTAAATTACATGGGAAGCATTGTCAAACAAGTGATAATAAACATTTTTCCTTCAGACTGGATGGGTAAATACTACTAACGTAAGTGTTCTAGAAAAGGCATTAAATTCCTAAAATTCTGATTATGTCCTGGTATCCTATAATCAGTCATAATTTTAGTTATTATCTTAAAATGTTCTATGTTACACAAATACCAAGTTTTCTTGCTAACTGCATTGCGGTGAACTCAATCAGCCCTTTACCCATGGCCATTTTTAAGTTTTTGACCAATTACAGCTATTCTTTTACTCAGATGGCTTTTAAAAAAATGTGCCCACAGAAATGATTCATCTTCAAGGAGATTCATGGATATGACTCGAATACAGTTTTCTGATAAGTTTAAGATCATAAAACTGAACTACGCAAGTATTCCCAGAATTAGTGGAAAAACTGGATTCAAGCAGAACAAGAATTAATTACATGAGACTAAGAGAACTGATAAGGATGTTTATAATTTTTAGAACATTTTCACTGACATATTGATGGTTCTTTAAACTTCTGTCTTCCAGACAAAAGGCAACCTTTCTTCTTCAGCCAGCTGTGACCTGTAGCAATTTGGTAAATTCTACATTTGTACACAGCATTGAAACATTTACCTTTTTCTCCACCTGCTCCCTCCAGAATTCAAAACTTTTGTAAATATTCTTATTTTATGGCAAGATAGTTATTTGCGTAAGATCAGTAAGTATCTGTTCTCCTCGCAACAGGACACCATTGGAAACATTGGTCATACTACCAAGATGTCGACTGCAATGTCCTATTTGAGAGAGACATGCATAGACTCAGATATGACCAGACAACTTTAAGGGACTAACATTGACCTAATGGAGTCCATAAGATCCCTTGGAAGTATAAGCCTGGTACCTTGCTTATAGGGTTCCCAGCAGCATTGCCAGGTGAGAACAGAAGGTGATGTCCTGGAAGGTGTGGGAACCTTAGGATATTTTGGGGGACCTTGAGAAGAGAGGAATTAACCTAAACCTACAGGCATGGCAGGCAAAGTCTGATGTCAAGTATTTGGCTTGGCTTCTGGCCTCAAGAGACTTTTAAAAGTAAAAACTAAGATTCTTCACGGAAAGCTCCAGCAAAGGAAATTTAAAAGAGCCTATATGATCAATCACCGTTCTTGCTGCACTCATGTAAATAATCAGGGAAAGTTTATTGAAACTTTTTTTTTTGGCAAACAAATTAGTCTTAATTTGCCTATCTTGGGTAGAAATGAGGTTGATTGTAGAGATAAAAATTACATCTCAAGAGAACACCTTTTTGAATATTAGAGTCTAATACAGTTTATTGTAAATCGGACTAGATCCTGAATTCCTGTAGTTTCCTCCACTGCCTGGCTGCAACTCTACAAATGAACATATTCAGGCTTCCCTCCACCCTCCCAACTTAGAATCATTGAGAGCTGAAACTGACCTTTTCCCAAAAGCCCTGCAAACTGAATATGAATGATTTGATTTAAACTTCAGAGAAATTGCAACAATAACTCATGTAGAGGCAATCATCATGCCTGCTACTATGTGGGCCACTCAGAATGTTTACGTGAACACCTGGTGACATCGTGAGAGGCATTCAAACTACAAAAGACGCACTTAGAAATTTCCTCTTCTCTTGACTGACTACCCCCTAGATGCAGCAACTGGTTTATAATTTGCTCCAATCATTAACCATTGTCTTTCTTTTGTGTCCAGAAAAATGCCTTATTAAATATTTGATTGCTCGCATAATATAGGCCTAAGTTTGTGACTGGAACTGCATCAGATCTCCTGAAATGAGTTTATGGGAACTGACCTACCATCAGGACTAAGGGACTGCTTAAGTGACACAAAACAATCTACCAACTCAACTTACAAACTGAGAAACTTCTTGGAAAAATTTCAAAGGTGGGACTGCAGGGGAACAACACTCAATAGCATAAAACGTGTCTCTGGTATTTGGATTACTTTAGACTGATTATATTAAGAAACAGAAGACTCCCAAAGTTTATCTTTTTGCCTTCTGTTTAACTGCTTAAAAGACTGTTTGCCTTCTGTTTGACTGCTTTTTTTTTAAGATTTTATTTATTTTTTTGAGAGTGAGAGAGAGAGAGAGAACATGAATGGGGGGCAGGAGAGGGAGAAACAGACACCCATGCTGACCAGGGAGACTGACACAGGGCTCAATCCCAGGACCCTGGGATCATGACCTGAGCAGAAGGCAGAAGCTTAACCAACTGAGCCACCCAGGCGCCCCTGCCAAAAAGAATTTAGATAAAGGACTTGCTCCAAGCAAGATGGTCTCACCGTAGATAACTGTAGCATAAAATAAACTAGGGGTGGCAGACAGGGTAGAACCCAGTGAAGCCTGTTGGATCCAAGTCCTATGCCCCATTGTTTCTGGATGGCCTAGTAAACATTTGTTTACCAAACATTTACTCTTTCCATTCTCCCAGTGAATTGCCTTCCTTCTTTTCTGAGACACTGACCCCTACTCACTTCTCCTGAGTCCAGAATGACATATATACTTCATCTTAACCTGTCTTCAGAGTCTCTCGTTTATGTGGAGTCCCTGTACAAATGTAATCGCAGTTGATTTTCTCCTGTCAATCTGTTTCAGGTCAAGTTAATTCTTAGACCAGCTAGAAGGAGCTTGAAAGGAAGAGGAAAACTTTTTGTCCCCAATATTAGCAGACAACAAATATCACTGAAGGAGCACTAAAGTACTAACAAGATAACAAGGAGTTACTAAGCCAAGAACTAAGACAGCACTGGAAATATGAGGGGAACCTGAACTATGACCGAACAATTCCATTCTTAGGAGACTCCCCTACAGATATGTGTGCCATACGTGCACGAGGACTCTCCAAGAAAGTGAGTAAGTGAACTGTTTATAATGGAAGAAAACTGGAAACGACTCTAGTGTACATTGACAAAAGAACAGATAAATAAGCAGTGGTATAGTTCTATAATTTAAAAATGTACAGCATGTGCCCCTGGGTGGCTCAGTTAAGCATCTGCCTTCGGTTCAGGTCATGATCTGAGGGTCCTGGGATCGAGCCCCATGCTGGGCTCCCTATTAAGCAGGGAGTCTGCTTCTCCCTCTTCCTTTACCTCTCCTCCTTGCTTGTGTGCTCTCTCTCAAATAAAATAAAAATCTATAAAGAAATAAAAAATTAAAAATGTTCAGCAATTGAAATGATTTCACAACAGCTAAATACACTGGTGCCCTAGTTAATACTGACTCTCAGAAAGAAAAAGCTCTGATCTGGGGCATTTGCTAATTTTCATGATGTACAATCAGCTCTCATTAGCCAGTATGTGCCAGCTCCATTGCACTCTCGGCTAACTGCAACAACACAGATGATATTGGCAAACTTGAATGTTGAACATAAAATCAAGAAAGAAAAAAATACATAGGATTCTACTAAGATAAAATTAAAAAAAAAAAAACAGGCGAAACTGAAGGATAAGTCCCCTTTTTTTAAAAAGGAAAATCAGATCTAAGTGATAAAACTATGAAGGAAGAGACTAGGAAAACACTAACAAAGACAGTATATTAGTCTACCTGTGTGGGGGGTGGTGGCAGGGGGAGTGGATGACTGGATTATGATCTAGAAACAGCAAGCAGGAAGCTTCTGGCAAGTTTCTATTTCTTGATCTGTGGAGTGTTACATAGTGTTTGTTTTACAGCACGCTGTTAAACCATATATTTAGGTTTTATGCAATTTTCTCTCTGTTATATTGTACACTATTTTTAAATGATGAAAGGGATTCTTTTGTCACAGGGGTGCTATAAAGGTTCAAGGAGCTTTTCTAAACACCACCAGGAGAGCTAGAAACTGACTCTCGTAATTTAAGTCACTTGCGGGATCCTCTCAACTACATTTCCTCGGATTCCCACAAGGTACATGAAAACTGCCAGAGTTAATGGTAAATTTCTTATAAAACAAAAAGCAACAGAAAACAAAAGTCAAAACATCATCCTTATTTCCAGAGTTAGACATTTTAACCTAGATACATTTTTACTTTATATTTTTATCTCAGCTATATGGGCAAAAAAAATACCTCTTCTATCATCATTCAAAACAGATTTTTATGTTCTTTCTCATAATTAAAAGGAAATTTTGCTACAGTTCACAACAACTCAAACAATACAAATGTCCTGAAAGTAAAAATTGAAAAGTTATCCCTTTGAGACTCACCCCATCAATGTCTATCCCATCATTTTCTATTAAGCTTGTTAAGGAGCTTAATACTATCTCAAATGATCTTTCTTTTTAAGATTTCATTTACTTATTTGAGAGAGAGCAAGAGCACGAGAGAGCATGAGCAGGGGACAGGGGCAGAGGGGGAAGGCGAAATGTTTCAAAGAGTACTGGCAGCTCACATTTGGTCCTCAATAAACTCTTCTAGAAGGAACACAGGAATGTCTGGAAAATTCTTCTAAGATATCATTCCCTATCAGCGCATAACACCTCTATTCCAGTCTTGTTTATAGCTGCCAAGTACTCCAGCGTGTACTGGGTCAATCATTTTCAATCTTTTCTTTTTAGAATTCATGCTGCACTCATCATGCTCCGGAGAGTTCTGAGATTTTCTGTAGCAAAAGTCTGAGGCTCGAATTGTTGACTCAAAGGATAAATGCATTTAAAATGTTGATCAACATTGTTCAAGTGCCCTACAAGAAGTTACACCAATTTATACCCCACCAGCAAACGATAAGAATAAAGATTTCCAGGCACTTGAAAAGGCTGAGAAACATACAGCGTTGGCAGCCTGATAAATGAAAAAGTTGTTTTGTTTTGTTCTTATTAATGCAGGAGCGAAATTAAACAACTTTCATATGTTGATTAGTCATTTGCATTTCTTTTGCCATCAAATGCCCCCTTATATTCTTTGCTCCTTTTTCTTACTGTTAGAATTTAAGGATTAATGAGGTAGGTCTTTTATCTGTTATACATACAACTCCTCCCTGGTTATCTTATTTATTCACAAGAATTTATTGTAACAAAACAATCAGAAATGCTAGTAAAGATTCATGCAGGAAGACCGTAATCTTGAAATAAGACCCGATTAAAAATCCACCAACAGATAAGTGTTGTAATTCTGGCATATCCACATAGATAGGCCACTAAAAAATATTCTTGAAGGTTCAATAATTATTTGCTTTTATTTATTTTAACTTTAATTTCCAAAGCCAAGTATTTTTCTGTAGTCACGGTTATCCATCTTTGTCTTTGTCTTTGGTGTGTAAATGGAGGCGGGGAGGGTTGTCATGCTCAGAAGAGTCTTCCCCAGGTCATTTATATTTTCATCTAGTTCTTTAATTTTAAAAATTTTATGCATCCAAAATGTGATACATCAGAGATTAATATTTTTCTAAGACAGTAGGTAGGGATCCAATTTTATGCTTTTTGAAATGGATATCCAAATTCACCACCACCACTTTCTGAATAAAATACTATGTTTCCTTCCCCCAACCCCCCTATCCCCTGCCCAGAGCTGAAGGGCCATCATTCTCAGCTACTAATAGTCATATTTATTAAGATCTATTTTCAGGCTCTTCATTCTGTTCTTTTGAAAGTTGTCTATTCTTTTTGAGAGCTTTAATTATAGTGTCTTTATGCTATGTTTTGACATTTGGTGTATTTTATCCCCTCTTGTTATTCCTATTCATCCTATTTTCTTGACTGGTATTTCATGTTTGTATTTCCAGACTATTAAGAATTTTATTTTATCTCATTCTCCCCCAAAATAATATTGGAATTATAATTAAGATTGTACTAAATGTATAGATTTTCTTTCCAGTCAAGGATGACAGTGCCTTTCCATTTGAACAAATGATTCTGTAAGTCCTTCTGCAGAATTTCCAAATTTTCTTTTTTTTTATATATATATTTTATTTTTAAGTCATCTCTACACCCAACATGGGACTCAAACTCACAACCCTGAGATCAAGAGTTGCATGCTCTGCCGAACTGAGCCAGCCAGGCGCCCCTCCAAAATTTCTTTATACAGGGCTTAGACATTTTCTGTTTGGCTTATATCTGGGGAATGCAATTGTTCTTTTGTTCTCTTATATGGACTCTTCCTTTATATATTCGATTTTGTGTATGTGTAGGTAAGAATATCATTATTTTCGGTAATCAATTTTGCAACCATCTTTTGTTACGTAGAAGTCTGAGCTACAAGGAACTAATGACTTGATGTATTAAAAGAGTCTGTAGAGGGGCGCCTGGGTGGCTCAGTGGGTTAAGCCTCTGCCTTGGGCTCAGGTCATGGTCTCAGGGTCCTGGGATCGAGCCCCGCATCAGGCTCTCTGCTCAGCGGGGAGCCTGCTTCCCTCTCTCTCTCTCTGCCTGCCTCTCTGCCTACTTGTACTCTCTCTCAAATAAATAAAAATCTTTTAAAAAAAAAATAAAAGAGTCTGTAGAAATTGGATCCTAAAGATAATTACCAGCTATTAACACGCCACTCGGTTTAAAACAGCCAAGGGACATTATGGCACTGGATCCCAAAGACTAATTCAGCTACCGTATCTGTCCCTCAGTATAAGGACGGTTATGTCAGAACTCAAAAACAAAACAAAATAAATAAATGAGTGAAAAAGACATAAAGTAGGAAAGAGATTATAAGTGATCTAACCCTACCTCCCAACAATTCAAGGGGTTCACCATCAACTTCAACCCTAAAATAAATAGCCATCCTGTTTCTACTGAACACTATGGATACGGAGAGCACATCATCTCTGAAGAGCTCTTTAGTAGCCTGGATCCAGTTTAACAAAATTAGAAAGAGCTGAAATATGGTATCTTTACTCCCTTGGTCCTGGTTCTGTTTTCTGAGCACACACAGAGAAAAGCATCCTCCCTTCTTCAACACTAGCCCTTGAAACATTTGAAGAACATTATCATGCTTGACCTCAGGCCTCATGGGGAATCCTGCTCTGTTTCTTCACCCATGCCCCATCTGACAGCATTTTCAGACCTTTTGAATTTTCTGCCACTTCCATAAAAACCTGAATTTATACCACCTGGCAGAGAAATTGTCCTGACATTATCTCAGCAGACACTGAAACAGTAGCTTTTTTAGTACCCAGGGACTACAAAAAGCTACATTTCCATGCTAATTCAAATCTTAAGGCTCCAATAACCTCTAATTTTGCAGTGAATATTCATAAACATTTGCACTGTGTTCAGTAGAATGCAATGAGACTTTAAAATTCATTTTTAGTCTCCAGTGGGAAGCAGTGCCAGAAATTTAGGAACTAGTCCACCAGAGTGGACACGATTTATGAGAACGGTCCTAAATTGCTTGGATGTTTGTCATGTCTGAGTTGAAAAATGCAAATGAGCGGATTGCTAGTTCCATAAATCCAGTACAGAATTATTTTATATTTGCATTGAGAAAAGCATCTTTTACTTTAAAAAAAAAAAAAATACGTCAGCACGGAATAAGACCGGATATCTGCTCCAGGAAAAAACAAAGAAATAACAACAACGAAAACCCCCTCCGTTTACTACTTTTCATATATTCTTATTGGTAATTAGCTATTGAAAGTGAATAGGTGTGACTGCTCATCTTCAGAAAGATCAAAAAAATAATTATCCTTTTTGTGCAAATAGGCATCTTTGGATAAAATCTATGAAGTCACTAACATATCATTACCAGTCTTTCGGTATTTACTGCAGACTTGCTATTCCACAAACACCAAGGTACATCAAATCATACACATATGCCAAAAGAAATACGAAGTGGTATTTCTGAGTGGTTACTTATAGGAATGTGTTAGTCAAAATAGACAAAGAATCAATGTGCTGTCTTCTATACCACGAGGAAAAACAAAAGCCACATTCAGTAGTGGTATGCAATGATGTTCACACTGGCTTTTCAGTAATGCACACATGACGAAGGAGAGAGGAAATGCCAAAGTGCTCCTCTCTTGTATGCTTTCAAATCATTGTCATCAGTAGTACATCACGCCCTTATCCAGATACAAAAAAAACGACTCATTCTTCCTGGAATGGCGAAAGCAGGCCCAATCTTTTCTCTGTCACTGAATTCATCTGCATATCCACCTTTCTTCAGGATGCTTCTGTGTGTCATACCAAATGGACTGGATCACTGGTTTCAGACTCTGGGAACATTCCTGCTGATACGTTTGCCATTTTGTCATAAAAACAGGATGTCAGAGCAACATATTTTAATTATGCCATTATGCCTGCTAAGAAAAGATAATCCCGTTTTGTTGCTTCATAGTTCTTCACCGTGTACCACTTGTTTGCATGTGTATTCAGACAGAAGCATGGCAGTTAGGGTCTCCTATACAGGATGGACCCTCACCCCTGTCAGTCTTTTGAGGAAGGGGCTGATCCGGGGAGCCAGGGGGCTTGAGAAAGAGAGGAGCAGCTCCCAGTGGGCACTTTTTTTCAGACTCTCGGGCCTTAGAAGACATTGCAAAGCAGGAGAAAGATGACACCTCACCCATGAAGTCACTTGCCCACGTAAGGAGAAACAAAGATTCTGATAAATAACTGCAGAAGCAACTTGTCCATTGTGTATGTTTCTCCCAGAGATGGACTCCTCTTGCTCTCTGGGGATCTGAATCAAGTTTTGCGGAAGGATAGAGCACTTCTCACAAAGACAGACCTTGGACTCACACTGCCCTGGCTGGAACCCTGGCTTGCACTTGCTAGCTGGTTAAACTCATGCAAGTCCCTCCACCATCCAAGGTCTCAGTTTCATGGTAATTACAGTACCTACTCCACAGGTCGATGTGAGGATTCGATGAGATAGGCCTAAAGTGCTCCTATGAATACATAACCATGTGCCAGGCATTATTCTAAGTGCAAGCTAGAAGATATTTCATCTTCAATAGCAAGCGCGATTTGCAACCTTTGGGGGAGAACCATGAGTTCACCTTTGTGGGGGGCAACACCTTCTCATGTCAACACGTTGGCAAAAAGCATTAGTGGACCGCAAACAGGAATGTGAACGTTAGAGGCAATGGTTGGCACCACCAACAACGTTATCTTACCCCTTCCAGGTGGAGACTCTCTCTATGGCTCTACTTGAAAGAACAGGGATCTAATTACAAGCTCTTAATTCAGTTACACATGTCCCAATGATCTGTTATATGCTGGACAGTATGCCTGGTGCTAGAGGCACATACAATATGTTCACTGTGTACATTTAATAGTATTGCAAGATTCTGGAAGGCAGGAACTCTGTTTTATTCTCTGTTATGTTTTGCACAGTACTTTGCTCATAAAGGGAAAATAATAAATATTTTGAAAGTTTAACACATCACATAAGTACAGATTGGCAGATGTATGGGCACTGTTCATGGGCATTAGTGATTTACACTGGCATTCTAGAAATATATGTGCCTGTGACTCAATTGAAGAAATATGATGGCTGATAAAAATCAGTCCTTCAAAGATGTCAAGAGTCTATTTAGCTGACAAATCTGAGGCTCTGCGAGAACTCGATGTTTTGTCACCCCCCGTCCCTATCCCCCACGTACGACCCACTGACACCCACCTGCAGGCTTAGGTCAATACTAACATGGGTTTGGAACTGACTGAGTTGCTCTAGTCCTACATCAAATGGAGTTCGCCATCAGGCAAAATTCAATAACCACGGATCCCCACGGTGTTCCCTTGGTTCCTGAGCTCCCACTGAGAATGGTGCTTCTTCAAAATTCAACAGTGATTTTGTTCCAGCAACCTCATTAGAATTCTAATATTCTCTTGAGCTTGAGACCCTGCCTTGTACTTGCAATTCCCCCTTTTGAAGCAGGGCAGTCTCGAACCTTAATACAGAAACCTCTGGCTTCTGACTCCTAATGGTCAACTTGCCTGTCTGCCTGACCTTACAAGCACCACCAAGATTCCCTGTCTTGCTGTTCTCCTTGCTTCCCAGACCACTGATTCTCTCCGGGGCCTTCCACTCAGGCTCTAGCAGCTTCTACACACCATGACCAACCATGCCTGGAAACAGAGCTCACCATTGCCCTTGAGCACCGTATTTGCCACTGGGCATGAGACTCTGCTGTCAATTCCAGCCCCGGCTCAGAGCATCCATTTTGATGAATGACCCACAGTGCCTCCAGCAAATAACAACACGCAACACCATATAGGACTTTTCCTTTGTAAATGGATATCCTTGTGCCTTGCCAGAAGTCTTCATTCTTTTTTTTTTAAGATTTTATTTATTTATTTGTCAGAGAAAGAGAGGGAGAGCACAAGTAGGGGAAGCTGCAGGCTGAAGGAGAAGCAGGCTTCCTGCTGAGCAGGGAGTCTGATGCAGGACTCCAACCCAGGACTCCGGGATCATGCCCTGAACCAAAGGCAGACGCTTAACTGACTGAGCCACCCAGGTGCTCCCAGAATTCTTAATTCTTAAGGCAAAAACGCAACAAAACATTGACCAATGAAGGATGGTGTGAGATTTCAAAACTCTTAAATCTCAATCTCCCATTTAACACTTTCCCTTTTTCCCTTGGCCCACATTTCTATTTCCTTACCAGAGAACTTCACTTGAAGGCCACAAACATTCACCAGATACCTAAAATGCAGCTGGTCCAAAACTAGGCATTCCTCTGTTGCCACAACCCCCAAAATATTCCGTATTCCTTTACCAAGCTATTTGACTTAGAAGTTTCTGGCATTCCTTTTCTATCCATTTTCTACATCCTTTCCACCATTATCCTGCTGGTGACCAATATGTAAATTCTACTTCTTACGTATTTCCCCACCAGCCCCATTTACCCTTCAGCTCTCAACCTTGCTCCAGATAGCAGTTAGAACAACTTTAAAAGGGATTAGTCTGCCCAAGAGTCATCCTCTTCATTACATTCTCTTCTTTCTGGAGAACTCTGTAAAATGGAAAATATCAGCTCTCTATTGGCTCTTTATTACCCCAGGATTAGATCCAAGCTCTCGTTTCCTTCTGATTCTTAGGACATGCTTAGGAGGCCTACAGAACTGCAAACCCTTAATCTCCACTCCTGTAAGCCTAAGGCACTTCTTGGTGTATCCTAGACTATAATGTGAATGGCGCCCTCTGGAGTACAGCACGGTACTCTATGGGAATGGATCCCTGGAGCTTACACAAAAGCAAGAAAATGGGTTTTACATTCGTGGTTCCCATTGCCTTTAACTCCTTAAATTATCTTCATTCTATATTCCCATTTTAGGTCGAATACCTTCTCCTGAAGCTGTCTGTCTTTACTCTGCTTTCCCTAGTCTAATTAGACTGATTCAACATAATATTTTTCTACCTCAAAATACCTACTTCCTCTCCATAATTTATAACATTGTGAAATGAAATTGTTATAACAAATACCTTAAAACTTTTAAAGTCACCACCTCTCTAGTAACTTTTCAATTTGTTGGAATCCTAGTAATTCTGGGTGGTTTGCTCTAAAATTTGCATGCCTTTGTTCTATTGACATCTTGCTAGTACCGGAATTTCCATCAGCAAATGAAATGTTTTTAACACAAAATAGAGCATGTAATGTATCCAATGAATTATTTATAGAATATACAACATACATCCAGGAATAGCTTATATTATCCACAGTTTCAGTAAATATAGTAACCAAAAGACAAAGTATAAAAAGGAGGCCAAAATCCAGACTATCAGAGATTGGCTTTTATGTGTGATGAGCTAAAGGTCAAGGGTGGGGGGGCTGGCAGGACCAAATCAGAATTTCTGGGCTCCTTAGAAGAGGATTCATCAATTGTGCCCTACGTATAATGGTAAAACAGGAAATTCAAGGAACACACACACACACAAATGCACTATGAGTGTGCACATCGATATGTTAACTTTTTTAAAAGGAGGGCTTTAGTCTTCTTCCTAGATAACTGGGCAGTGATAAGACATACAATTGCGCCCCCCGCCCAGAGACACACACACACACAACAAGCCTGTTTTCCTGTGATTTTTGTATGACATTTCCTCTTTCTACAGTTTTTTGCTATATGGGGGTGGGGGGATTGGCTTTACCAAACCATTGTTGACATTGGAAGAGGCTCCACGGCGGTTCAGAGGAAAAGAAGCCTTGAGAACCACCTCTGGTATTCTCTGCAGTCCTATTAGGCACTGCTATCTACTTCTTTATGCTTTTCCTTTCCTCAGCCTCTCTCTGGATACTGGCCTTTCCAGCTTCTCTCTCATAGAATATTTGTGTTTCAGATTACTTTTCCTGGGCATAGCAGCTTCTATTTCCCCCTAGTTGAATTTCATTTTATCTCTTGCCCTAACTTTAACCTTCCCAAGTCCAACAGAATGATTTCTAAGTCCTTGCTGGTCAAGGCAACACCTCCCAATTTAGTATCTTCTGTGCATTTAATTATCTCTCTGTTTACTCGGCAAGAAAACGCTTCAATTCAATAAGCTGCTATTTGTCATTCCCTTTTTGTTAGCTTTTTCTCCCTGCCCTTTACATTCATTTTAGTCTCTATAACAGGCTTTAATTAATTTTCAAGGACTATTTCTCAATGCAGTATCCATAACTGTGATTAGCAGGGAGCTGGACTGCGATGGCATTTGTCAAAGTTACAGACTCACAACCAACTCTGCTTCACTTTGACAGTTTTGCACATCACTGATTGATAATAAGAGTGCTTATAAAAAAAAAAAAAACCTTGGCAGTCTAGAACAATAAGCAGAAAATCTTGATGAAAGAAAGGAAGACCACACAGTGCAAATTAAACCACAATGTCTAATTGGCCTCATAACCTCAAAATGCATGTGGTACAAAATACCACTCCCATCTCATACTGGAATGAAACTAGACAGTAAATGGAAAGAAACGTAACAATAAAAAGTAAGGTAAATTAAGTGACCCAGTAAATCTCAGTATGGCCTACTGGTTTGCAAGATTATTTTAGTGTCTTCTTTTAAACTTTTTATTGAAGTATAATTTGCATATAGAAAAGCACGCTGGTTCAGTGAATTTCCCTTAATTAATCTGCCCATGTAATTCACACCAGGATCAAAAAACGGAATTTACCAGCACACCAGAAGCTCCCTACCGCATGATCTCTTCCTGTCACCCCACCACCCAAGGGAAACCACTATGTTGACTTCTAGTAATAAGACCAGCTATGTCTGCCTGGGGATTTTATATAAATGATATGGTTATATATTTTGCATTCTGGTTTCTTTCATGTACCTTTTTTTTTGGGGGGTGTGCAATTCTTGATCTATGCTATTGCATTAGGCTGTAAATATTTAATTCTTATTACTGCATAGATTCAATTCAATCATGTGAATATACCACAATTCAGTTATTTATTTCCTTTTGGGCACATGTGTACATCAATGAGTTGAGTCTCCGACTCTTGCTTTCAGCTCAGGTCATGATCTCAGGGTCCTGAGATGAGCCAGGAGTTGGGCTCCGTGCTCAGCAGGGAGTGTTCCTGAGATTCTCTCTCTCCCTCTGCCCCACCCCTACTCATGCTCTTTTCTGTCTCTCTCTCTCAAATAAATAAAATAAATAAAACTATGTTTTCATATCCCTGCTGATGGGCATCTAAGTAGATTCTATTGTTTGGCTATTCTTTTTTTTTTTTTTTTTTTTTTTTTATTTGAGAGAGAGAGAGAGAGACAGCACCAAGCAGGGACACGGGCAGAGGGAGAGAATCTCAAGCAAGCTCCATGCCTGACACAGAACCTGTCTTGGGATTCGATCTCACAACCCTGAGATCGTGACCTGAGCAGAAATCAAGAGTCTGATGCTCAACCAACTGAGCCACCCAGGTGCCCCTTGGCTATTCTTAATAGCAGTGCTATGAGAATCCTGAAATAGGCCTTTGGTAAATATATGTGTGCATTTCTATTGGGTACAGAAATAGGAGTTGAATTGCTGGTTTATAAGATTTATGTATGTTTAGATTTATTAAATATAGAAAAAAATATTCCAACATAGTTGCACCAGTGTACTCACATCAATAATGTAATGTCTTTTTTTTAAGATTTTTATTTATTTATTTGACAGAGAGAGATCACAAGTAGGCAGAGAGACAGGCAGAGTGAGGGGGAAACAGGCTCCCTGCTGAATACAGAGCCTAATGTGGGGCTCGATCCCAGGACCCTGAAATCAGGACCTGAGCTGAAGGCAGAGGCTTAACCCACTGAGCCACCCAGGTGCCCCAGTAATGTAATGTCTTATTCACATAACTTTTAAATACCTTCCTCACTTTACCAGATTTTTTTTTAAGAAAAGAAAACATGACATTCAATCCTGTTCTTTAACCAGTACATCCAGTGACAGTCATAAAATAACAGAGGGAAATTTTCTTTATACATAATTCTCTTCTGCTTTTTAAGGGAATAAGAGTCAATTCTTTTGATTGCAAAGTGACAGGTGACAGGACCCCTCATGCAATAGGTGCTCAGAAGTATTTGCTGAATTAATGAAGTCAGAAGAGAAGAATCATGAAGATTATTCATTTTATGACTCCAATGTTAACATTTAAATATACAGATAGAAAAAAAACACATATGGGAGGAAATAATTACATACACTTTTTTCTTTGCTTTTTTTCCTGCAGTTTTTAAAGGCCTATCATTTGTAGGGAAGGAAGGAGATGTTGATGGTGCAATAGCTTTACTAATACAGTCAGAAAGGGGAAAAGATCCAGACTATGAGTGACTAATTTGATGCTGCTATCAGTGTTGACGATAAAATAATATTGTGACCAATAACTTTTAAAAGATAACTAGTGGGTCACTGTGAGTCTCTGCAGGACAGGTCAGTGCCATATTCAATTTTTTGTCCCCTGTGGTGCTTAGTGCAAGTACTAGATACAACGAGGTTGTTTGCAAAATGAATGAAAAATAAAACCCAACAAAACAAACACCCAGGAAACTCTCAACCATGTATTGCATCTAATTTGTTCCTTTATTTAAAGCACCAAAAGTGACTGTCATGGGAACAAACAGCATGTTCAGAGAAAAAACAGGAGTTGAGGAGAACAGAGATGATTATATGATGAGAAGAAAACCTGTCTGCGGGGTGTGTTTAGCGTAATAGTTCACTTTTAACCCTTCCAGGCCTACCATTCCCAAAATAGTTCCCTGGGCATCAACAATTAAACTAAATGGAATATTCTGATTTCTAATCATCTCTTCTGTGAGAAATTACAGACTTTTATGCACAGTGTCTTATTTTTAAATGTTTTTTGAGAGCTTGTTATTTCTTCTGCATATTGTTCTGAAGATCTAGATTAAGTCATGCTAAATTATGCTAAATTCAGCTAAATTTTAAAATAGTTCAATAACTAGAACGTTTTGTAAAATTCTAATCTCAGAGGATAGATCTGTACTTTTTATTTTCTGATGATAACCAATATCTAATTCTCTTTAAGGAACAGACTGTTGCTCTACTGTTTTCAATCCAATGGCCCAGGTAATGCAACAGTTGCAGCAAATTTAGACACTCTGCATAGGCTGGGACAATATGCAAGAACAAATTAAAAATGGTAAGATTCCCTCTTTGATTGACCTTTAATGCCTTCAAAGCAGAAATGGCCTTTTTATTATCTGAGTCCTAAGGACTGCTTCAGAATCTATTCTCTTTACTACATAGCCATTGAGAAGATATGGGCTTGGGGAGGGGAAGTGGTTTTATTTTGGTTTTTTCCTTCTTAAATTCAAAATGAACCTAGAACTTTCTGGATGCCAGATATGCTGATGAGCCATGAGATTAGCAAATTCAGAGATGCAATTTAATGAGGGAATTCCAAATAGAACCTCTGCTCCAAGAAATACATGATTATAGTTCCTCAAAGGGAAAGTACACAGCCAATTTTTAATTATGCAAGAACTCAGTGACTAGTCAGTAAATTGACTAGAACATTTATTTTTCTTTTACCTTCCTGCCTTCTAACCTTGGGACATTTCCTTATTCCTTAGCAGCTCCAAAGAGTATGAAGGAAAAGACAAGGAAGATGCAGCTCTAGTAAACTTCTACTTGGGTGGAATTCTCAAACTAGGTTAGGAAGGCTAAGATATGTAGAGAAAGAAAAATATTATCGACTTTAGTATAATTTGGCATATTGTCTATGGGTTTTAAATATTCTTAGCATAGTAGTAAGTTTACCAGTGGTATGAAAGAATAACTAAGATTTTTGGAAATGCTCAAATTTGAACTATTTTGTGATTGTGTTATCAGAGCCTCAAGACCAGAGAACAAACTAGTAGATAGAGGTTGGGTTTGATTGGAAGAAAAGGATAATTCCTCTATTCAGAGAAAGAGCTATTTCATAGCTCAGTGATGGGAATCCTGTGATTTGGCCAATCAGGGATGAAGGTGTAAACCAGGGGTAGAATGTACTGGAAATGATAAGGAGAACAATATAGAAAGAAGAAAGTAAGGAGGAAATTGGTGGGCCTTATGCAAAACCTAGGGTTCCCAGGTTTCTGTTGTAGGAATCTTAGTCCCAGGCTCCATATTCACTATGAAACCTTGAGAAAGGCACTCATTTCTTTCTCTAAGCCATGGTTTCCTTGTCTTTCAAATAAGGGTAATTTCGTTCATGTGAGACATATATGTTATAAAGAAGAGAGGAGATTTGTATAAAAGCTTTTCAAAAAATTACTTTCAGAATGTATAAATTGAACAAAGTTCTTTTCGGAGGATGAGTTAAAATGGTGGTTCTAGAAAATGAGTTTAACTGTTCCAACTTGAGATTCCTCTGAGACGAAAGCAGGCATCCAGGTGAATCTGCATTTCAACAGCACACTGATGGAGAAACGTAAATGGAAAGTAGGGAGAGAAGAGGAAATGTCTAACAGGTACAGAATATTTTCTACGCACTTGGCACATTCCATTTATTATGCTGTGTAATCCATCACCAACCCCGTGAGATGGTTAGTATTCTCCCTACTGTACAACAGAATCTCAGAGGAGTTAAGGAATTTGTCCAGGTTCACACAGCTAGTATAAGCATGAGACAAGCCTTGAACCAGGGCATAGCTGGCCTTACACTCAGGCTTTACACACCCACCAGAGCATCTGAGTTGTCCAGTGAAGAGTCCTTCAACAATGTCATAGGAGAGGAAATGGAAAGCCTAAAGGATTCAATCCGTTATAGCTTCAAGAAGCCAACTACAAGTCCCAAGTGTCATGGAAACCTTGTGGTTTTTTTATCTGTAAAATCTGAGGAAATGCAAACTACTCCATGACCTGTTAGATTAAATAGCAAATAATGTATTTTATTATTCTCCATTAAGTAAAACTAAGATTCCAAAACAAGGAGTTATATTTATTTTAGGATTTTTTAGATGTCCTTTGCTGTGCTGTTAGGTACCCACTAAAGATGATCTGCTCAAGGATTAATACTCTGGAAAAAAGAGGGAAGACAAGAATATCTCCACTATTTACAGTCTGCAAATTTTCAACCTAATGCCGAGATTTTGCCTTAGGACAGTGTTTTACTACTACTGCTACTACTACTTCTACTACTACTACCATCATCATTATTTAGAGTCACGTGGAAGATTTTGGAGTCTGAAACTGTATCCACTAAAAGTACCTTTTCTTCATTGTCCCGTATGTGCAATAGCTTAAACAGCTCAGAATCTGTTTGTATATTAGAGTCAAGTAGCAGGTTATGTCAGAGACAGCACTCTGAATCTTATAGTAAAATTAATTGATTTCAAAGCCCTTCTCTGCCACTAACTATTCTGAGTCTGTTTCTATGTCTCAACTTACATGCAGGGTTATTGTGATAATCACTTACTAATTTTGTAAAATACCTGGCACTCAGTCAGTAATGAATAAATGGAGAATATTTTTATTTTAATTCCATTTTGCTGTTTCAGAGGAGAATTATACCTAATACTAATGGTCTTACAATTTTCATGCCTCTATGGAAGGAAATATTCTATATTGTGGTCAATTGCAAGACAGCTAACAAACTCACAGAAGAATAAACTAGCAGTAATCTCTAACTTTACCCAATCCAGCCTACACACCTGATTTTTTTTTATAATTAATTTTATTTTTTATAAACATATAATATATTTTTATCCCCAGGGGTACAAGTCTGTGAATCACCAGGTTTACACACTTCACAGCACTCACCATAGCACATACCCTCCCCAGTGTCCATAATCCCACCCCCCCCCAAAGTAATTTTCATTTGGAACTTCACATAGTTCAAAAAGTTAAATAGACCTACTAGGCTTATAACATAGATAGATAGACAGACTGACAGCAATCCCCTCTCTTTTCTACTCTCTTCCCCAGAGGTCTTTTCGCAATTTATTCTGATGCTAGCATTTCTATTTCTTAAAAAAAAAAAAAAAAAATCTTTTATACATATAGCTTTTGTTTTCTCTGTTTTAGGTATGATTCCACTGTTCTCCAACTTCTAATACTGTGGAGAAGTTAAAAGTTATCTTTATTTCGGGATGCCTGGGTGGCTCAGTCGATTAAGCGGCTACCTTCGGCTCAGGTCATGATCCCAGCATCCTGGGATCGAGTCCCACATCGGGCTCCTTGCTCTGCATGGAGCCTGCTTCTCCTCCTGCCTCTACCTGTCACGCCGCCTGCCTATACCCTCTCTATCTCTCTGACAAATAAATAAATAAAATCTTTTTTAAAAAAGTTATCTTTATTTCATGTACTTTATAGGTGATCTAATTGGGTTTTTTTTTCTGTAATAATTTAGGATCCTCTATTTCTGGACTCCTGAGGTTCCAAATAAAATACATTAAGATAGACATTTTTTTTCATTCATTGTGTGGGGTTCTTGTGGGGCTCATGCAGTTTGGAGACTCAATTCTGGAGGATCTTCTTCCATAATTTCCTATGCAACATGGGAAAAAAATTTTCTGAGAAGAAAGTGATCACTTTCAGAAGCCCTTATTTGCCTGTTCTAGCTTTTATTTTGTAAACAACTTTTTGTCTTTTTTGTAAATCATTTCATTTTTTGACTCAATTTCTAGGAAATTTCCATGACTGAATATTCCAGTCTTTCAATCAAATTTCTTATTTTTAATCATTTTTTTTCCAAGAACTCATTTTTTTTTAAATTTATTTGACAGAGAGAGTGATCACAAGTAGGTAGAGATGCAGGCAGAGAGAGAGGGGGAAGCAGGCTCCCGCTGAGCAGATACAGGGCTCGATCCCAGGACCCACCCATTTTGAAACCCGGGGCATTCACTAGGGCACATTTTAGTTGACCACATTCAATAGTCCTGATCCATGAAAGATTGCATCATGGCAATTAAAAACCAGACATCAAAGAAGACTCAAATCCTTCAGGGATAAAAGTTTGAATATACCCTCCAGTAAATATTAACATCCAGTGACATGCCACCAAAGGAGAAGAGTACATGTAACGTGTGGCAGAAGAAGGTAGCTATGATAATCAACTTAGCCCACATAACCCTCTACACAAGTGAAATCGAACACAGCTATATTTTATGTAACCAATCTTTTTTTACTACACTGTATTATGTGAACTCTGACTTTACCTCACGTTTTAGATGTTAGGTGAGAACATCAAGGGATTTTTATCATCCTGGCATGATACAACAGTTAATGGGACTTCATACACTCCTCTGTCAGGAATATGAGGATTTTATTCCAATGAAATATGAGTGGATATTGCAAATCAAAAAGAATGGACTACCGGAGATAACTTCTGTTTGGCACCCCCTCCAGATCCATTTTCCACTATTTTTTGACATTTTTTCATTTCTCACCCCCCTCCCAAACCACAAGATTCTCATTATCATAGGCTGGCCTATATGGACCACACCAAAGGGCTCCTATTGGGTTTGGCCAAAGGCTCCAATGGTGAGCCCTGGCGGTAGAATGCAGGGAGGGGAGGGGTGTGAGACAGGGGATTTTTTTTTTTAAAGATTTTGTTTTTGTTTATTTATTTGACAGACAGAGATCACAGGTAGACAGAGAGGCTGGCAGAGAGAGAGGGGGAAGCAGGCTCCCCGCTGAGCAGAAAGCCTGACGTGGGGCTCGATCCCAGGACCCCGAGATCATGACCTGAGCCGAAGGCAGAGGGTTTAACTCACTGAGCCACCCAGGCGCCCTGAGACAGGGGATTTTTTTACTCCCTTGATTCTCTCCCTGAAGGGTTGCTTGGAGCTGGCTAGTTTCTTCAACCAACATCACTCACTACTCGCTTTGAGCAACTGACTCTGGGGGCCTATGGGTGGCTCAGCTGGTTAAGTGTCTGAATCTCAATTTCTGCTCAGATCATGATCTCAGGGTTGTGAGACTGAGCCCCACAAAGGGCTCTACACTAGATGTGAAGCCTGCTTGGGATTCTCTCCCTCTCCCTCTGCTTTTTCCCCCACCCTCTCTTAAAAAAAAAAAAGAATTACTTCTTTAAATAAAAAGCAACTAACTCTACACAACATTCTTCCCCCTTTCTTTTATGCTCTCAAGGTTAAAATAATAATGTCTTGGCTGTTACTAGCCTTATGTTCCTGTACATAAATAAATCTTTCTTGAAATATCCTATTTCAAGTATACCATCTCTGTTTCCTGTGGGAACTATCTGATGCCATATATACACCACAATAGTTTTTACATAAATAAGTTTAAACAAATTTCTGTTCAGTGTTAGTCTCCCTCTATATACACACACGCATACATACTAAAACATTTTGCCATCAGTAACACTAAAAATATTACACTTTGGCTATATCCCAGTGGACATTCATCTTAATTTCCTGCAGATCCATTTTTAAGAAGTGAAATTGATGGCTCATGCACTGTGAATATTTTTAAGTATCTTAACCCAGATTTCCATATTGCCCTCCAGTAAACTTGTGTCAACTTATACTAATTTATATCAGGCATATATGAGGCAACTTAATTCATTCATCTTTAGTTAAAGCTGGGTGTTAATATTTTATAATTTGCAAATTTATAGATGAAACTATTTCATTGTTTAATTTGCATTTCTTTTTTAAATTTTTTAAAAATTTTGTTCATTTTTTTTTTATTTCTTTTCAGTGTAACAGAATTCATTGTTTATGCACCACACCCAGTGCTCCATGCAATACGTGCCCTCCATAATACCCACCACCTGGCTCCCCCAACCTCCCACCCCCCGACCCTTCAAAACCCTCAGATTGTTTTTCAGAGTCCATAGTCTCTCATGGTTCATCTCCCCTTCGAATTTCCCTCAACTCCCTTCTCCTCTCCATACCCCCATGTCCTCCAGGTTATTCCTTATGCTCCACAAATAAGTGAAACCATATGATAATTGACTCTCTCTGCTTGACTTATTTCACTCAGCATAATCTCTTTCAGTCCCAATCATGTTGATACAAAAGTTGGGTATTCATCCTTTCTGATGGAGGTATAATACTCCATAGTGTATATGGACCACATCTTCCTTATCCATTCATCCATTGAAGGGCATCTTGGTTCTTTCCACATTTGGCGACTGTGGCCATTGCCGCTATAAACATTGGGGTACAGATGGCCCTTCTTTTCACTACATCTGTATCTTTGGGGTAAATACCCAGTAGTAATTTGCATTTCTTTTATTATCTCTAAGTTGAACATTTTCATATGCTCACTTTCCATTTGCAAGATTTTATTTATTTATTTATTTATTTGAGAGAGAGTAAATGAGTGGGCAGAGAAGCAGAGGGAGATGGACAAGCAGACTCCATGTTGAGCACGGAGCCCCACAAGGGGCTTGATCTCAAGACCTTGAAATCACACCCTGAGCCAAAATTAAGAGTTGGATGCTTAACCAACTGACTCACCCAGACAACCTTGGCTTTCCATTTATATTTCCAGTAAACTGACTATTTCATCCTTTGCTTTTTTGTCTAAAAGATTTCATCTCTTTTCTTCATGTCAAAGTACTTACCCTTGTCAATATTTATTTTTGATGACAGAAAGAGCAAAATAAGAAATAAGGGGTACAATTGAATTTCTTCAGTGTAGGATTTCTGAAGGATTGAGTCAGAGATACTTTTCAAAGTTATTTTTAGGGTAAATTGTATTCTCTTCTTGAATATACACAATGATTATCATTAACATCACCAGGAACTGCATGAATAAGTTATCAACAGAAAAAAGAGTCTCTTTGAGTAGATATCAAAACTTACAATATAGTGTTATTTAAAATACTAGCCTAGAAAATAAGAGTTTCTTCGTGAAAAGAGACTGGAGTGGCCCAGTTTCATGGAGGGGTAGAATTGTGAAATAGGTCTGGAAAGACAAGAAGAAGAAAAAATAATGATATTGAAGTCTGAACACTTGCCCCTCAATCCACATCAGACTTCCAACCGTCCAGTTTCTATGACAGAGAGTTGTGATAAGGATCAAATGACATAGTATATTGTTTCTGGAACTTGGGTCAGCCAGCTGACAGAGGCTCCACCATGCATTACTTCACACTCATCCTCAACTCCTTCTACATAGCACACTTCCTAGAAAGGCTACACTCACTTCCTGTCTCTCTTCCACAAGGGATGTCCATGTGATATAACTGGTTATAAACAAAGAGCTTAATATAGGGGCACTTCTTTTTCTTTCCTCTTCCATGATAGATGCACTTTCCATCTCTGTCTGCCATAGTGAGAAGAGCAGCCACCATGTCCACCCACCTGCAATGGATGGTCCCTGAGGAAGTGCTCCAGCTTCCTGATGAAGAGGAACAAGGAGACATTCATTACCGACACCAATAACCTAAAAGCTCACAACTCCTTCCACTACATGGGCTGATTCACCACTAGACTGTGGGCATGGAGTGTGGGGCTAAGGGGAAAGGTGTAGTGGTAACATGAAGCCAACATCCCACCAGCAATAACCGACCACCTTCTCCTTATGGAACCAGAATGCCCAGGCCACCCTCAGCAGCATCAGGCACATGATCTATAAGAACAAGTACGACCCAGATCTGCACATGCCTGCCATTCGCACGAGAGCCTTCTTGTGCAGTCAGAAGCCTGTGATGGTAAAGAAGAAGTGGCCTGCCATACCAAGAGCTCCTGAACACCTGCCGCTCACCTCCAAAGCAATAAAGATGTCAACCACCTGAAAAAGAAAGAGAGAAAGAGAGAGAGAGAGAAAGATGCAGATGGGGCAGCCATCTTGAAACAAAGACACAAAACCCCAACACACTAGGTTTGACAGAGCAGAAAGATATTTTTTTAAGCTGTGTTATTGAGATGTTGCCCAATCCCCACCTGCCCAACTCTGGAGTGTCTCTCACCATACCTCTTGTTATGTGAAAATCTATACTATTACCTGTCATCTACGGTAATCTATGTAAACAATCATATCGTGACTGTTAGAAACATTGAAACTGGATGCTCACCTACCCCAATTTCTTGACCCTTACTTTTTATGCCCTTCAGGATCCCATGAGAAGGAATTTAAATTAGGTTCTTAGTTGGGAGTCATACAACTTGACTGATATTCTGGAGCTCTTCCAAAGGAAACTGAAAGAAAAGAAAACAATGGAATCTCTACAAGAAAGTATATATGAATGTTTCACAAAGGCATGAGTGATGCTGACATCATTGTTGGGACCTGGTATGAGAACTAGTAAATTTCTGGGTAGAGAGTGAGGTGGTACAGCCTTCTGTGAACTTTAAGAGTCAAATAGCTGTGGTATAAAGAACAAAACAGTATTTCCAGAGGTCAAACAGTTCTGCTGAGGAAGCCCTCTGAAAGAGGTTGTGAGAAAAAAAAGGGAAGGATTTTTATACAGGTTGGAGAGAAAGAAAATAGCAAGAAGATATTGATTTTTTTAAAGATTTATTTATTTCTTTAAAAGAGATAAGGAAAGAGCAGGGGAAGAGCAGGGAAAGAAGGACAAGGAGACTCCATGCTGAGCACAGAGCCCAACTTGGTGTTCAATCTCAAGACTCCAAGATCATGACCTGAGCTGAAATCAAGAGTCAGATGCCTAACTGACTGAGCCACCCAGGTGCCCCAAGAAGATGTTAATTTTTTTTTAAGATTTTATTTATTTATTTGACAGAGAGAGATCACAAGTAGGCGGAGAGGCAGGCAGAGAGAGAGAGGAAGGGAAGCAGGCTCCCCGCTGAGCAGAGAGCCCAACGCGGGGCTCGATCCCAGGACCCTGAGACCATGACCTGAGCCGAAGGCAGAGGCTTAACCCGCTGAGCCACTCAGGTGCCCCGAAGATGTTAATTTTTAAAAAGATTAGTAAGACTTCTGGTTTCAGCTCTGACATATAAAAAGCTTGGAAGTCATCACTCTAGCCCTTACAAGAAATAAAGTAAGCACACCAAAAAGCACTGACTTTTCTTGGAAGGGCAGAACTGCACAAGGAGTCTAGTTTAAATATTCAGACTGTGGTACTTTAAAGATAAGGAGAAAAAATACACTATGCTAACACTAATCAAAGAATGCTGGAGTAGCTATGTTAATTTGAGACAAAGTAGACTTCAGCGCAAGGAAATTTGTCAAGCATAAAAAGAAGAAGACATAATAACAAAGGAGTCAATTCTCCAAAAGACATAACAATCTTAAATATGTATGAACCCAGTAACAGAGCACCAAAATGCAGGAGGCCAAAACTGATCAAAGTGACAGGAGAAATAGACAAATCCAGTTTTATAGTTGGAGACTTCAACACCTCTGTTACTACTTGATAGGTCAAGGAAATAGGAGACCAATAGCTTATAGGTGACTCAAACAGCCGTAGCAAACAATTAGATCTAACTAACATTAATAGAATACTCTCTTCAACATCATCGGGATATACATTCTTGTCAAGCTTGCAAGGAACATCCCCCAATATAGATCACATTTTGCACCGTAAGATATACCATAACAAATTAAAAAAAAAACAGAAATCATACAAAGTATGTTCTCAGACTACAATGGAAAATTTAAAAGAGAAATCAACAGAAGATGACACCTGGAAACTCTCAAAATATTTGGATATTAAGCAACACTTCTGTAATAACAGATGGATCAAAGAAAAAAATCTCAAGAACATAATATAAAAGTATGTTGAATTAAATGAAAATGAAAATACAACTTCTCAAAATTTGTGAGAGACAATGAAAGCAGAGCTTAGAGGGAAATGTATAGCATCAAATATACGTTAGAAAAGAAAGATCTAAAATCAGTAAAGTTCAGCTTAAGCCTTAGAAAACAAGACAAAGAGGAGTAACTTAAGCCTAAAGCAAATGTTAAGGAAAAAAATAAAATTAGAGTAGACATCTGTGAAGCTGAAAATAGGAAACCAACAGAGAAAATCAGCAAAACCAGAAGATCAATAAAATTAATAAATCCATACAGTGGTTAACCAATGAAAAAAGAGAAGACCCGAATTGCCAATATCAAAAATGAAAAAGGGTTCCTCACCACTAATCACATGAACATTCAAATGATAATAAAGGAATACTAAGAACATTTCTTTTGCCTGCAAGTTTGGTAACTAGCAATGGACTAATTCTTTGAAAGAAACTGCCAAAACACACAGGAGGAGAAACAGTTAACTTGATAGCCATACATCTATTAATGAAATTTTGAAAAAATAATTAATTTCCAAAAAAGAAAGCACCACACCCAGGTCATTTCAGTGGGGAAATGCACCAAATATTTAGAAAAAAATGATAGCAAGTTTATATAATTTCTTCCAGAAAATAGAAACAGAAAGAACACTTCCTCACTCACTCTAAGAAAAACATCATGCTTCAGCTATTCGACCCTCATTTCCCTTTGCCGAAGTCCCTGGATACCACTAACGTTTTCACCGTCTCTACAGTTTTGCCTTTTACAGAATATATGATCCTGTAATGGCGAGAATAATAGATTAAGCATTTGTCAAAACCCATAGGGCTTAACAGCGCAGACTAAGCCTAATAATGTGTGCAAATTAAAAAAACAAAACAAACAAAAACCTTGAGATGTAAAGTAGAATGTGACAAAAGAATCTCAATGTATTACAAAAGTCTGGAACAGCCTCACTTAAGGGGAGTGCATGAAAAGGCACTAACTACTATAAGTCAACCTGAAAATGAGTAGAGTTTATAAGACTAAAAGCAAAAGAACCTATATTTAACCACTGTGCTCCAGTTGATAGAACTGTTTCCTGTGGGGGTATAGGTTAGCAATTCTGAAGACACCATACATTCCTACTGGAATTGAACAGTTAATTAACTGGATAGCAGACAATGCGGGTCAGAGCTCACTCTTGGGAGTGGGAGGTTACAGGGAAGGAGCCAGAATGAGTCATGCGGTAATGGTTTAGACTTGGAGACATCAGCATGAACCAATTTCAGCTTAATAAAGATATAGATCTCTCTCTCTCTCTATATATATATATATATACATATATATATATATACTGTATTATATGTATTATACTGTATTAATTCCAGATGGTAATAACAGTGATAAAGATGTGGTGTATATGGGAACTCTACACTATCTAAATGGTAATTCTGCAAATCTAAAACCTCTCTAAAATAAAATACAAAGTTTCAGGGCACCTGGGTGGCTCAGTCGGTTAAGTGTCTCATTCTTTCTAGCCCAGGTCATGATCTCAGGGTCCTGAGATCGAGCCCCCCATCAGGCTCACACTCAGCGGGGGAGTCTGACATTCTCTTCCTATTCCTCGCCTTCTGCCCATCCCGTCTCTTGCACACACTCTCTCTCTCAAATAAATAAAATCTTTTAAAAAATAATTAAAATAAAACAAAATACAAAGTTTATTAGAATATTACTAAGCAACATGGAGGATAATTTCACATGCTATAAGGATAGTAGTGAATGAATTAAATGGTAGAGAAAATTAACTAATAATTTTTCCCACCTGTCCTTAAACATAGAAGCACTAACTACACACGCTATGATGTTAGGCACAAAGGCTAGGGATGGATGGCAGACTGTGAAAACAAACTCTAAGTTTCCATACAGGGATGTAATTGCTTGCCACCTGTGGGGCCTTGTAAATGCCCTTCCCTTTATTTTTTTTTGAAGATTTTATTTATTTATTTGAGACAGATGGAGAGAGAGCGCGACAACAGGGGGAGGGACAGAGGGAGATAAAAAATCACAATCAGACTCCCCGCAGAGCGTGGAGCCCATGTGGGGCTCCATCCCACGACCCTGAGATCATGACCTGAGCAGAAACCAAGAGCTGGATGCTTAACTGACTGAGCTATCCAGGCTCCCTGTCCTTCCCTTTAAAACAAAGGTATTAGATCTGATTACCTTTTTTTTTTTAAAGATTCTATTTATTTGGGGCGCCTGGGTGGCTCAGTGGGTTGGGCTGCTGCCTTCGGCTCAGGTCATGATCCCAGGTCCTGGGTTCAAGCCCCGCATCGGGCTTTCTGCTCAGCGGGGAGCCTGCTTCCTCCTCTCTCTCTGCCTGCCTCTCTGCCTACTTGTGATTTCTCTCTGTCAAATAAATAAATAAAATCTTTAAAAAAAAAAAAAAAAAAAAAAAAAAAAAAAAAAAAAAAGATTCTATTTATTTGACAGAAAGGGAGCACAAGCAGGGGGAGCAGCAGAGAGAGAGGGAAAAGCATGCTCCCCGCTGAGCAGGGACCCCGATGTGGAGCTCAATCCCAGGACCCTGAGATCATGACCTGAGCCCAAGGCAGGCACTCAGCCAACTGAGCCACCCAGGAACCCGGACTGATGATTTCTGAACCCTGTCCAGTTCAGACATTCCATCACTCTTTATCCTTTAATCTAAAAGGCAGATCAGTCTCCTCACATGCTCCTAAGTCTGATTCCTCCTCTTGGGCATGGCTGTGTATCTGCCGATAGGTTGTGGGAGTCTATCCCAGGCAGCCACTTAGAGTCAAGGACCTCTACAGAGTACAAGGGAGGCTACAACCTTTCAACCAGGGGTATAAGGTTACAGTAGTCTCCTCACCTCATTGTCACTTGTGCGGCAGTTACTGCTGGGTCCCAGTGCCCTTCATCAGGCTATTGCGCTAGGAGTACTAGCTCACCTGTCCTCCAGAACTGGGCTAGGTTACCAAGGACTGCTTTGTGCAAAGGGGCCTACGAGGTTACAGAGACCCCTTTTCTGGGCATGGGCACGTTACTACTAATACTGCAGTATTAAAGCCCAGCCCCCACTCCCCCAGCCCCAAGGTGGGACAATTCCACTGCATTCTTCGCATTACAGAGCTCCCTACGAGATCAAAGCTGAGCCTCGATTTGTACCGAACCCACATCTTGGCCTGGCTTCCTCTGCCCTCTCCTGACTGCTTTAATCGTTAGAGGTTTCACTGGGGAACTGTCCCTTACTAAACCAGTTGCATAAGCATCCCTGCTTTAGGCTCTGCTTTCTGGAAAACCTACCACAGAGAGTATGGAGAAAGTTGTAGCAGGTTTCTAAATGTTCTGAGGAAATCATAGGTTTGGCTATGCCAAATTCTCGAAAGCAGGATTCAGGAAGCTGCTTCTTTTTTTAAGATTTTATTTATTTATTTGAGAGAGAGTGAGAGAGCACAAGTAGGAAAGAGAGGGAGAAGCAGACGCCCCACTAAGCAGGGAGCCTGAAAAGGGGCTCGATCCTAGGGCGCTGAAATCACGACCTGAGCCGAAACCAAGAGTTGGACGATTAACCGACTGAGCCACCCAGGCACCCAAGCAAGGTGCTTCTGTAAAGCCGTAGAGTAAGAATTCTAGGCTTTGCAGGACATGTATTGTCTCTGCCAAATATTCTATTTCTCCTTTTTTTTAAATCCTTTTAAAATGTCAGCAGCATTCATAGCTCCTGACTCATATAAAAACAAGCAATAGGCACGGTTTGGGCCAAGGGCTGTAGTTTACTGACCTCTCTGCTCTATGGCATAGAGGTAAACAAACATGGCAGGGTCACCCCACTTCAGAGTGGAGGCTCAGGGGCCTCAGCTGTACTTCCGTCTCCTCTGGGGAGGATTAAAGCTGAAACCCGTCTGACAGAGATGCAGCAGGAATTAACTAATGAGCTTTAAAGGCGCCCAAAACATAATGGGCTCTACGAGATGAAGTATTCAGGGATTTATCATTAAATATTCATCTCCTGTTTAATCAGTTGTCTTCTGGTTATGGTTATTATGAGAAGATCTTTTAACAAAATGTCTTAATTTAGAAGACCTAAAGATCTCACAAGAACCAAAAGAGTTCCTAGTGAACCGCTGCACATGACTGAGCAAGGGAAAAAAAAAAAAAGCAAGAGACAGAAGATATATAAGAGACACAGACAGACAGACACTCCTAAAGAGGCTGAGGCAGAGACCAAAAGATGGAGGAGAAAGAGAGAGAGAGAGGTGGAGAAAAGATGGGGAAGGGGGACCAGAAGACAAAATAAATATATGCAAAGAGGAAAGTGAAAAACAGATACAGACCAAATGACACAGAAAAAGGGATGACGGGTCAAAAACAGCGAGCGAGAGAAAGAAATCAAGAAACAGGGGCACAGAGAGAGACTAAGAGACAGAATCAGAGAGAGAAAAGTTTTTAACAAGCAGTATGTTCGGCCATGACCGAAAGCCTGGTCTCAATCAGAGAAGCTCTCAGTTCATGTTCCAACACCTGTCTCATTTGGGCCTCTACCTTCACAAGCCAACACCTTGAGCAAGGGAGGAGGCAGGTGTGTGTTGTTCGATTTCAAGAGAATATTTTATATTTTATTTTTTAAAAATTTCTTAAAGAATGTATTTATTTATTTGAGAGAGAGCAGAGCAAGAGAGTAAGAAAGCAAGAGTAGGGGAAGGGGCAGAGGGAGAGGGAGCAGCAGATTCCCTACTGAGCAGGGAGCCCAAATCGGAGCTCTGTCCCAGGATCCTGACATCATGACCCGAGCCAAAGGCAGATGCTTACCCAACTGAGTCAACCAGATGCCCCAATATATTTTTAAAATTCTGGACTAGATTTGCTGGCTTATCTACTGAGGAGGATACGGGTGACCTTGCGATTCGGTCTGAGAGTGATGTCTGAGAACAAATTCTGAGTAAAACAGAAAACAGGAGAAAATAGGCAGGAGAAAACAGGAGAGACAGGCAGGAGGAATCATGGGATGGGTCACATAATGGAAGAAAAATAGTGTGCCCTCACAGTAAAATGGTCTGGGTTCCAGTCTATAACTCAAGGTCAAGATCGTCTAACTCCAACTTAAGAGTCTAAACTCCAGCTCACCTCTTATCTGAATCCAGAGCCTACAAGTACTTTCCCCCCACGTCTACTAAATAGGGATTGAGTTTGGTTCAATATAACAAAACCCAAACAACAAGAACTTAAACAAGATGTCTTCCTTTCTCTCAATTGACAAAAGTCATAAGTTAGGTGGTGGCTGACTCAGCTCAGGAACTGAAGGATGTTAGAGCTCAGGTTCCAAAATCTGCTGCGCTTTCCCTCAGGTCCCCTCCCAGTGTTAAAAATACTTTTCAGAAAGAAAAAAAAAGAAAGGGCAGAAGGATGGATACCACCTACTTGGCCCCTTTACACAGCAGTGATTTCTACTTATATCTACTTATATCTACTTATATCTCATTGGCCAGAGCCATATCACATGGCACTCCTGACTGCAAGGAAATCTGGGAAATATAGTTTGGAATGTAATCTAGGCTATGGACAGCCTAAACTGAAGTTCACTTTCTGAGAAAGAAGGAGACAAATGGATATTGACAAGACAACTAGCTTCCATACCTGAAGATTCATCTCAGGGATTTCTAAAGGTTTTATAGATAGATAGAGAGGTTGGATTCCCTGGGAAATCAACTCAGAGATGAAAACTTGTGCACAGCTTTTCAAGGGACTGCTCTTGTGAACAACACGTGTAAGGGAGAACGGGAGAAACTGAACAGTAATGTAAGTGCAACAGAGACCAGTCGGCTTCATGGAGAGCTTGGAAGCTGGAATGACCCCCAGAGACGTCCCAAACTGAAGCAAAGGGAATCAGCCTTGTAAACTGTATCACCCGGTTATTGAATACTGGGTGCCCCTTGGAAAGGGGTATAATCTTGGAAGACACAGCCATTTCAGCCAAGGGCAATTCCTGAGAATAGACTCAGCTCTGAACTGCCAGCAACCAACACTCCAGGGAAATAAGTGCTTCGGACCTAAAGAGGAAATTTGGACAGCACATCTCAGCATCCACAATGCCAGGCTAATAATAAGTTGACCCTCACATGTTGAAGTACAGACTCTCCATGCTGATCTCACAGAATGTGTTAGACACAGTGGCAAGTGAGGCACAGAGGAGAGCAAAACCTTCCCCAGTATATTCGTTTTGATGCAAATGCTGCACCATTGCTTTTTGCAAATC
Organism: Lutra lutra; assembly: GCF_902655055.1. NCBI lineage: Eukaryota > Metazoa > Chordata > Mammalia > Carnivora > Mustelidae > Lutra > Lutra lutra. The sequence goes on along the minus strand of NC_062296.1, from coordinate 61,463,422 downwards.
TCCCAATGCTAATCATTGCTATTACTCTAAATAATCATATAGTTCCAGTAAATACTGGGCTCCTGTGAATGTATGCTACCTCTGAACTGGTGACTTCTTAAAAAGAAAAACAAGTGGCTAACCCCAACAGGATTTTCAGGAACTTGGTCTACAAAATATTTTTTTAAAAGATTTTATTTATTTATTTGTCAGAGAGAGTGAGGGAGAGAGAGAGAGAGCACGAGCATGGGGTTGGGGCAAAGAGAGAGGGAGGAGCAGACTCACCTCTGGGCAAGGAGCCCAATACGGGGCATGAACCTAGGACCCTGAGATCATGACCTAAGCTGAAGGCAGACGCTTCATTGACTGAGCAACCTAGGCGCCTTATAAAATTTTCGATATAAAGAAATGCATTTGGATAACCTATTTGCAATTCACGTAGATCATCTTTTAAAAATGCCACCAGTCCCTATGGAGACCTTGTACAAATCAGAAACTGTCCCCCTCTTTGGGCAGACGTAGCCCCGAGCTAAGACGATCCACTTGGCAAATTCAGACGTTGGTAAATTCCTTTGTCCACCATTTGGATAACCATACGTGGCTGTGACAAAAACGTTTCACATTTCTGATGTCAGTTGATCCTAAAAACTGTATTAAGGTAGTCATGATGGAGGACACTATCTTCCTAGTTCACGAATGAGTGTTTCAATGACTTGCTTGAAGCTACATGACCAGTAATTGTCATAGCCTTGACACAAACCCTAAAATCCTGTCAATCCCAGAGCTTTCCCCAGGACACTACTATCTAAAACAGGATTGTGTAAAACAGTGAATGGTAGTGATAGACAAAACAGAAGTAAGAAACGCACCTACAGAGAAACTGGATAGGAAAAATAGCTTTGTGTGCTAAAACTGCCAACAAATTGTAGAACAAAAACACAGTATGAAGAATACATGTACTGCATAAACAACGGATGATTTCATAGATAAATATTTCAGAATCTCTAAAACCACGAGTTATGTTGTGCTTACCTTTAACAAGTGTGTGTATCAGTGTACATATACAGATAGATTCACACATCAATGGTTTTACTGTTCCTTTTTTTTTTAAAGATTTTATTTATTTATTTGAGAGAAAGCGAGGGAGCACACGCAGGGGGAGGGGCAGAGGGAGAAGCAGACTCCTCATTGAGCAGGGAGCTGGACATGGAGATCAATCCTAGGGCCCCAGGATCATGACCTGAGCAAAAGCGGATGCTTAAACAACTGAGCCACCCAGGCATCCCAGTTTTACTGTTCTAAAAGGAACTGAAGATACTTTAGAAGGGCATATCAGATCTAAGAAAACACAAGTTGAGAATACAAGTGAAAAAAGAAAATTAGAAGGGATATAACATGGTGCTAAGAAAAAGGTAAAAAGTGCATTATCATGAAAATCCTTTCAGTTGCAAAGGACACACAAAAAATTTGTAGAAGTCAAAATTAGAAGGGAAGCTTGATCCTTTATATAATGACCCATGTTAAACAGATTAAAAAGACTAGTTTGTCAGGAATAAAGCTATTAAATTTCTTCAAAAGTAAAACCCTCATGTAAATAAGCCACCTCATCCTAATAGATGTAACTACAATTTGTAAGTAATTTATCAAATGAGACTTAACATGCACCTGATTTTTTTCTCAGGTTGCAAAAGAAATGTGTTAACTCCAAAAATGTTTAAAATACACAAAAGTTAAAAAAAAAATTAACCAACATGTAGAGATAACCACTTTTAATACTGCAGTGTATATTATATCCACATGTATGTTTGTGTGTGTATATACATACACACATTCAGACATGTGTATTACAAAAAATATACATAATGTGTATATACACACATATAATTTATAATATGAAGTGCAATATATGGTAGAACAAGATTGGGTTCACCCATTAATCATTTATTAGCATGCTTTAAAGACTTCTTCATGCTGTATATTAATTTACAGTACATTTACATGTGAAATATTATGCAGTCATTGAAAATCATATAAAAATTTACTCAACCGGGCGCCTGTGTGGCTCAGTGGGTTAAGCCGCTGCCTTCGGCTCAGGTCATGATCTCAGGGTCCTGGGATCGAGTCCCGCATCAGGCTCTCTGCTCAGCAGGGAGCCTGCTTCCCTTCCTCTCTCTCTGCCTGCCTCTCTGCCTACTTGTGATCTCTGTCTGTCAAATAAATAAATAAAATCTTTTAAAAAAAAATTTACTCAACCAAACATATATGGCTAGATATATATGCATATCTTTTCTCTATTATGAATAATACTGTACACAAACATTTTGCAGAATTCTGATTATTTTCTTCTGATCAGGTACTCATAAAAGAACCAGCTAGGTAAAAAGGCATCAACTCCTTAAAATAATTTACATTAAATTCATAATCTGCCCTCTGGAAAAGTAATACCATTTTCCACTTTTTAAACATGTATGAGGAATTGAGTCGACTTCCAAAGTGGCAGAGTGAGGATCTTGGTGAAAGTGCACTCCCATTAAAATACAGGAGATACTGCCAAAGCAATCCAAACCAACAATTTATTAACTCTTAAAATTAATCAAAGGCACAGGATACACCAAAAACAGTTTATTCAAGAAAAAAGACTATACCTTGGGAAGAACCATGGTGTCTATGACACCTTCATTTGAGTCTTCTCCCATGCTCCCCCACAAAGTCACTGGCGTGGCAGCCATAAAAATCCGATGGTCTTGGGTGCCTGGGTGGCTCAGTTGTTAAGCGTCTGCCTTTGGCTCAGGTCATGATCCCAGGCTCCTGGGACAGATCCCTACATCTGGCTCCCTGCTCAGCGGGAAGCCTGCTTCTCCCTCTTTCACATCCCCTGCCTGTGTTCCCTCTCTCACTATGTCTCTCTCTGTCAAATAAATAAAATCTTTTTAAAAAAAAAAATCTGATGGTCTTCCCGTCAACAGAGAGAAGTGACCCCCTTTGGAGTTCTGTTAAAAGCCTATCACCAGGGGCGCCTGGGTGGCTCAGTGGGTTAAAGCCTCTGCCTTCGGCTTAGGTCATGATCTCAGGATCCTAGGATCGAGCCCCACATCGGGTTCTCTGCTCAGCAGGGAGCCTGCTTCCCCCCCCCTCTCTGCCTGCCTCTCTGCCTGCTTGTCATCTCTGTCTGTCAAATAAATAAATAAAATCTTTAAAAAAAAAAAAAAGCCTATCACCAGGACATGATCAATATTTTGACCAGACCCACAGCTCTCTGTATAAGCTTCAGTTCTAGGGAACTGTTGCTACTTGAGCTAACTCAGAGCTCAGCTATGAGACAAACCCTATCCCCGGGGTGTGACTGAAAACAATATCAATCAGCTGGAATTATTAACATCACAGCTGTCTAAGACTGTGATTCAAGTTGGGGAAAACAAGAGCCTGGCCAAAAATATCAAAGATAGACCTGAGGGTGTAGGCAACCATGAGAAACTTTGAAAAGCTTTAAGATATTTCTGGGGTACTAGAAGGCTGTGCACATATGTGGGAGGGTGGTTATGCTTAGGAAAAAACTGAGAAAGGAGAGAGCCCAAATCACTCACTTTTGGTTGAACTTGAGGCCCTGTGCAATCAGAAAGTGAAAGCTTGGGCTGACTTTGAAACCACCTGATATTTAAAGGGATGCCTACACCCAGGGATCCAGCTCGCAGAGGATGGGAGGCATACTTTTCTCAGTATGTTTAAGGAACTCTTATGACTGATCATTGACTGACCTATAAACTCTACTGCTCCAGAGGTGATCCATAAGAAGCCAAGCTTAATTTTTTTTTTTAATTTTAAGTGAGAAGAGGACTCAGTCACCACACACCACAGGGAATATGAAACCTATACTAATAGTCCAGGAAAGGCACTGAGCAAACAAGCAGGAACAAGAAAAATTAACCACAGAGCCAACAACAAATCCAAAGTGTCATGGGGAGCTCTAACTCCAAAGTTGCCACAATATGTTATCAAAAATGTCCAGCTTAAAGAAAATTATGAAATGTGCAACATACCAAGAAATTACGGACCTCACACAGGAAAAGAGCAAGCAACAGAAAATGTCTGTTAGGGGCTGAGATTTTAAATTAGACAAAGACTTTAAGCCACATTAAATATGTTCAAAGAAATAAAGGAAACTAGGATTCAAGAATAAAAGTATGCCAGCTATGTCTTACCAAATAGAGAGTATCAACAGAGCAAAATGTTGACACTATGAAGCTTACCAACATACACATAATGGGGGTCCCAAAGTAAGAAAAGAAAGAAGAAATGGCAGGGAAAAAAGCATTTGAAAAAAAAATTGAAATTGAAAAAATAAAAACTTCCTAATTTTGATGAAGAATATTAATTTATATATCCACAAGCCCATCAAACTCCAAAGCAGGAAACACTAAAAAAAATCTACAAGTACACACTGTAGTCATAATGCCAAAAGTCAAAAACAATGAGAAAATTTGAAAAACAACAAGAGAAAAACTCTTCACATATAAGGAATCCTCAATAGGATTAATGGGTGATTTTAGTCAATAACAATGAAGGCCAGAACATAGTTGGATGACATATCCCAAGTGCTAAAATAAGACTATTAAATAAGACCTATATTTGGCAAAACTGTCCCTCAAGTAAAAAATTTTAAAAATCCCCAAAGAAACAAAGAAAATTAGTCACCAGTATAACTGCCCTATAAGAATTATGAGAGAGCCTTCCAGTTAGAGGAAAAAAACAAAACAAAACAAAACAAAAAAACCCAGATAACAATTTGGATCCACACAAAGGAAAAAGAAGACTGAAAATAATTAAAGGGTAAAAAATTTTAGAGGATTTTATTTACTTATTTGAGAGAAAGGGAGAGAGTAGGGTGAGGGGCAGAGTGGGAGGGAGAGAGACAGACTCTGTGTTGAGTGCACAGCCCAAAGCAGCACTCAATCTCATGACCCTGAGATCATGACCTAAGCCAAAACCAAGAGTCCAAATCTTAACTGACTGAGCCATGCAGGTGCTGCAAATGGGTAAATTTAATTTATAAACCTATTTTTTACTCCTTTCTTCTCCTAACTAGTTTGAAAGACAACTGCATAAAACAATCATAACAAAACTGTATTTATAAAGTTAATGCAAAATTTAAAAATGGAATTTTTACGTAAATAAGAATACAAAGGAAGAGGGTCACTGGGCTGCCTCAGTCAGTAGAATACGTGACTATGGACCTCAGGGTTGTGAGTTCAAGCTCCATGTTTGGTATAAAGATTACTTAAAAATAAAATCTTTAAAAAAAGAAGAATACAAAGGAAGAAAAGAGAAGGGAACTGTGTAAGAGCAAAGTTTTTGCATACCTGTGGCAATTAGTTTGGTATTAACTCAAACTGATTGTTTTCAAAGTTCAGATATGTAACATCCAGGACAACAACTATGAAATAACAGAAAAGACAAAGAAAAGCTAATAAAAAATATTTAAATGATATACTAGAAAATATCCATTTAACATAAAGAAATAATGAAGGAATAGAGAGGATCCAAAGGATGTAAGACTCATAGTAAACAAAGAGCAAAATGGCAAATTTTGTAAATCCTACCATATAAATAATTACATTATATATAAATGGGTTAAATGCACCATACAAAAGTAAGAGGTTATCAGACTACATAAAAAGAAAGAGACTCCAACTATATGCTATCTATAAGAGACACAGTTAAAGACAAATGGGTTGAAAAGAAAAGGATGGAAAAAGAGAATGCAGATAATAACTAAAGGGAGTTGGATGTTAAAATCAGACAAAGTAAAGGGGCGCTTGAGTGGCTCTGTCAGGTTAAACATCTGACTCTTGATGTTGGCTCAGGTCATGATCTCAAAGTCATGGGATCTAGCCTCCCATCAGGATCTGCACTCAGCACACAGTCTGCTTGTCCCTCTCCCTCTGCTCCTCCCCCTGATCAAGTGCGCTCTTTCCCTCATTCATAAATAAATAAGTAAATAAATAAATAAAATCGTTGAGAGGTAGACTTTAAGGGGGTCGGGGGAAAGATGACAGAGGAGTAGGGGACCCTATCTCAACCAGTCTCTCGAACTGAACTGGATATCTACGAGACTGTTCATAATACCCATGAAATCAGTTTGAGATGTAAGAAGGTATATCCAGATCTCTACAAACAGAGTATCTCTGGAGGCTGGTTTTGAGGTATGAAGTGGGGAGCCGTGATTTTGCGGGAAGAAAGTGGAAGATAAATGGAATGGAGAGGGAGCCTCCGGGATCCTGTGCCACTGGAGCACAAAAGCCTCCCATGCTGGGGACCAGGCATAAACTCGCAGACTGGTAGCAGTAGGGAAGGGACTTTGGGGCAGCTCCCCAGACTGAAATCTGGAGCTGCGGGAGCATGTGTGCAAACTCGGGGCAGCTGGTGATTTTAGAAGCACGAAGGGGCAGAGATGTGCCTATACCTGGAAGCGAGGGCTGGGAGTGCTGCTGTGGGGAGCACAACCAAGGATGCTGTGGTTTTTAGCAGCACAGACAAAAATGGAGACACTGTGGTCTGGAGAGCTCACTGGAGAAGAGACTTCGATCTCTCTGTTCTGAGACATAAGTTTGGATATGGTTACTTCTGCTCTGACTCTTGGAAGAGACTCAGAAAGCTGCCAGGGAAAGACACTAGAAATAAAAGGCCCAAAAGAACTGGTTTTCACTGAACCCATCCCCTCCACAGGGGGCAAGGAAACTACCCAAATAGAGTTGCCTGAGTAACAGTGTGCCAAGCCCGTCCCCCAGAAAACAGGCTGGAAGAACAAGAGGCCAACAACCCTAAGGTCTAAATAAAACAGGTGCATCTTGCTTGGGTTGTGGTCAATAATTTGGACTCGGTACATGGTACACACCCTCAACCACCCCTCAACAGAATGACTAAGAGGAAGAACACTCAACACGGGAAGAATTCAGAGACTGGAACCTCTGCTACAGAACTAATGGATATGGATATAAGCAAGATGTTGGAAATAGATGTCAGGGTAACAGTTATGCAGACAAGAGCTAGGATGGAGAAAATCATTAATGGCAACATAGATTCTCTAAGGGCAGAAATGAGAACTGATCTGACAGAATGTAAAAATGCTATCAGTGAAATTCAATCTAATCTAGATACTCTAGCAGCTAGGGTAAATGAAGCAGAAGAATGAATTAGTGATCTAGAAGACAAACTGATAGAAAAGAAGGAACAGGAGGAGGCCTGGAATAAATGGCTTAAATTCCATGAAAACAGAATTAGAGAAATAAAGGACACCACGAAACATTCCAGTGTCAGAATTATTGGGATCTCTGAGCAGGTGGAAGGAGAGAGAGGACTAGAAGATATATTTGAGCAAACAGTAGCTGAAAGTTTCCCTAATCTGGGGAATGAAACTTAAGTACTTGTGTCCTCGACGTAGAGAGGACCCCTCCCAAGATTAAGGAGAATAGACCAATGCCACAGCAGGTAATAGTAAAACCCGCAAATCTTAGAACTAAGGAAACCATCTTAACAGCAATTAAAGGCAAGATATTCCTTATGTACAGAGGGAGGAACATCAGAATAACTTCAGACCTGTCCACAGAGATCTAGCAAACCAGAAAGGGCTGACAAAACATATTCACGGTACTACATGAGAAGAACAGCCAGCAAGGCTGTCATTCAGAATGGATGGAGAGATAAAGAGCTTCCAAGCCCAGCAAAAACTGAAAGAATATGTGACCACTAAGCTATCCCTGAAAGAAATATTAAGGGGGGGGTTCTATAAAAGGAGAAAGATGCCAAGAGTGATATAGAACAGAAACGTACAATGAAAATCTAATGAAACGAGGACTTCACAGGCAACATGATGACAATAAAATCATATCTTTCAATAATCACTCTGAATGTGAATGGCCTAATAAAACAGCTCAGGGTTGCAGCCTGGATAAAAAGACAGGACCCATCCACATGCTGTCTACAAGAGACTCATTCTGAACCTAAAGATACATCCAGACTGAAAGTGAAGGATGGAGAACCATCTTTCATGTCAATGGAACTCAAAAGAAAGCTGGGGCAGCCAATTCTTACATCAAATTAGATTTTAAGCTAGAGACTGTAGTTAGATATAAAGAAGGACACTATATCATGCTTAAATATCCAACAAGAGGATCGAACAGTTGTAAATATCTATACCCCCAACATGGAAGTAGCCAAATACATAAGCCAACTGTTAACCAAAATAAAGAGACATATTGATAATAATACATGAATAGTAGGAGACCTCAACACTCGTCTCTCAGCAAGAGACAGATCATCCAAGCAGAAAATCAACAAAGAAACAAGAGCTTTGAATGACACACTGGACCAGATGGACCTCATGTAGATAGATAGATAGATAGATAGATAGATAGATAGATAGATATAGAACATTCCTCCCTAAAACAACAGAATACTCATTCTTTCTCTAGTGCACATGGAACTTTCTCTAGAATAGACCACATACATGGGTTACAAATCAGGGCTCAACCGATACGAAAAGATTGAGATTATTCCTTGCATATTATCAGACCACAATGTTTTGAAACTAGAATTCAAACACAAGAAAGGTTTGGAAGAAATTCAAACACTTAGAAGCTAAAGACCATCCTGCTCACAAATGTGTGGGTCAAGCAGGAAATCAAAGAAGAACCTTAAACAATTCATGGAAACCAATGAGAACAAAAACACATCAATCCAAAACCTATGGGATATGGCGAAGGCAGTCCTAAGGGGGAAATACATAGCCATCCAAGCCTCCCTCAAAAAAGCAGAAAAATCCTGAGTACACCAGCTCTCTTTAAGCCTTAAAGAACTAGAGAATCAACAACAAATTAAGCCTAACACACACACAAGAAGGGAAATAATTAAGATTAGAGCAGAGATGGGGCGCCTGGGTGGCTCAGTGGGTTAAAGCATCTGCCTTCAGCTCAGGTCATGATCTCAGGGTCCTGGGATCAAGCCCTGCATTGGGCTTTCTGCTCAGCCGGGAGCCTGCTTCCTCCTCTCTCTCTGCCTACTTGTGATCTGTCTGTCAAATAAATAAATAAAATCTTTTAAAAAAAAAAGATTAGAGCACAGATCAATGAATTAGAAAACAGAAATACAGTAGAATACATCAACAACACTAGAAGCTGGTTGTTTGAAAGAATTAAGATCGATAATCTGCTGGCCAGACTTATTCAAAAGAAAAAAGGAAGGACCCAAATTAACAAAATTATGAATGAAAAGGGAGAGATTAAGACTAACACCAGGAAAATAGAAACAATCATTAGAAATTATTATCAATACCTATATGCCAACAAGTTAAACAACCTAGAAGAAATGGATGCATTGCTAGAAAACCCATAAACTACCAAGACTAAAACAGGAAGAAATTGACAATCTGAACAGACCAATAACCAGTAACAAGACTGAAGCAGTGATCAAAAACCTCTCAAAAAAACAAGAGTCTGGGACCTTACGGAATCCTTGGGGAATTCTACCAAACATTCCAAGAAGAAATAATACCTCTTCTCCTGAAGCTGTTTCAAAAAACAGAAACAGAAGGAAAACTTCCAGATTCTTTCTATGAAGCCAGCATTACCTTGATCTCAAAACCGGGCAAAGACTCCATCAAAGAGGAGAATTTCAGACCAATACCCCTGATGAATTTGGATGCCAAAATTCTCGATAAGATCCTAGCTAGTAGGATCCAAGAGTACATTAAAAGGATTATCCGCCACAACCAGGTGGGATTTATCTCTGGGATGCAAGGGTGGTTCAACATTCGCAAATCAATCAATGTGTTAGAACACATTAATAAGAGGAGAGAGAAGAACCACATGGTCTTCTTAATTGATGCAGAAAAAGCATCTAACAAAACACAGCATCATTTCCTGATCAAAGTTCTTCAGAGTATAGGGACAGAGGGAACATTCCTCATCTTCATGAAATCCATCTATGAAGAACCCAGAGCGAGTATCATTCTCGATGGGAAAAAGCTGAGAGCCTTTCCTTTAAGATCAGGAGCACAAAAAGAATGTCCATTCTTGCCACTATGGTTCAACATCATACTAGAAGTCCTAGTAACAGTAATCAGACAACAAAAAGAAATAAAAGGTATTCAAATTGGCCAACAAGTCAAACTCTCTCTCTTTGCAGATGGCATGATACTCTATGTGGAAAACCCAAAAGACTCCACCCTCAAACTACTAGAACTCATACAGCAATTCAGTAATGTGGCAGGATACAAAATCAATGCTCAGAAATCAGTTGTTTTCTTATACACTAACAATGTAACTGTAGGAAGAGAAATTAGAGAATCGATTCCATTTACCATAGCACCAAAAACCACAAGATACCTTGGAATAAACCTAACCAAAGAGATGAAGGATCTATACTCTAGGAAATATAGAACACTCATGAAAAAAATCGAGATGACACAGAAAGATGGAAAAACACTCCATGCTCATGGATCGGAAGAATAAACATTGTTAAAATGTCTATGCTACCCAGAACAATCTATACTTTCTACACCATCCCAATCAATACACCAATAGCATTTTTCAAGTGCTGGAACAAACAATCCTAAAATACCTATGGAATCAGAAAAGACCCTGAGTCACCAAAGAAATTTGAAAAAGAAAAACAAAGTGGGGACATCATGTTGCCTGACTTCAAGCTATACTACAAAGCTGTGAACACTAAGACAGCATGGTACTGGCACAAAAAGAGGCACATAAACCAAGGGAACAGAATAGAGAGCCCATATACAGACCTTTAACTCTAAGGTCAAATAATCTTCGACTAAGCAGGAAAAAATATCCAGTGGGAAAAAAGACAGTCTCTTCAATAAATGTTGCTGGGAAAATTAGACAGCTATTTACAGAAGAATGAAACTGGACCATTCTCTTACACCACACACAAAGATAACTCCAAATGGATGAAAGAGTTCAATGTGAGACAGGAATCCATCAAAATCCTAGAGAAGAACATAGGCAGTAACCTCTTGAAAATTGGCGACAGCAACTTCTTTCAAGACACGTCTCCAAAGGCAAGGAAAACAAAACTAAAAATGAACTTCTGGGACTTCATCAAGATCAAAAGCTTATGCACAGCAAAAGAAACAGTCAACGGAACAAAGAGGCAACCCATGGAAAGGGAGTATATATTTGCAAATGACACTACAGACAAAGGGCTGGTATCCAAGGCCTATAAAGAACTTACAAAACTCAACACCCAAAAAACAGATAATCAAGTCAAAAAATGGGCAGAAGACATGAGCAGACACTTCTCCAAAGAAGACATACAAATGGTTAACAGACACATGAAAAAGTGTTCATCATCATTAGCCATCAGGGAAATTCAAATCAAAACCACATGGAGATACCACCTTACACCAGTTAAAATGGCAAAAATTGACAAGGCAATAAACAGCAAATGTTTGAGAAGTTGTGGAGAAAGGGGAACCCTCTTATACTGTTGGTGGGAATGCAAACTGGTGCAGTCACTGTGGAAAATAGTGTGGGGGTTCCACAAAAAAATAAAAACAGAGCTACTGTATGACCCAGCAATTGCACTACTGGGTATTTATCCCAAAGATACAGATGTAGTGAAAAGAAGAGCCATATGCACCCTAATGTTCATAGCAGCCATGTCCACAATAGCCAAACTGTGGAAAGAGCTGAGATACCCTTCAACAGACGAATGGATAAGTAAGATTCAGTCCATATATACAATGGAATATTACTCAGCCATCAGAAAGGATGAATACCCAACTTTTGCATCAACATGGAAGGGACTGGAGGAGATAATGCTAAATGAAGTAAGTCAAGGAGAGAAAGTCAATTATCATATGGTTTCACTTATTTATGGAACATAAGAAACAGTATGGAGGACATTAGGAGAAGGAAGGAAAAAATAAAGGGGGGAGGAGTCAGAGGGGGAGAAGAACCATGAAAGACTGTGGAATACAAGAAACAAACTGAGGGTTTTAGAGGGGAAGGGGGCAGGGGGATGGCTGAACCCAGTGATGAGTATTAAGGAGGGCAAGGACTACATGGAAAACTGGGTGTTATATGCAAACAATGAATCATGGAACACTATGTCAAAAACTAATGATGTACTGTATGCTGACTAACATAACATAATTTTAATAAAAGGTAGACTTTAAGAAGATAAAAAGGAAGATTTTATTTTTATCTTAAAAAGGATCAATTCAGTGGGAAGATACAGCAATCGTAAGTATAAATGCACCTAATACTGCCCGGAAATACATGAAACAAAAACTGACAATACTGAAGAAAGAAATGGATGATTCAACATTAATAGTCGGATATCTTAATAATGCACTCTCAATAACTGATGTAATCATTAAGTAGAAAAAGATTTGAGCAATATTATCAACCAAATTGATCCAACAAACATCTATGACATTCTACCCAACCACACAATGCAAATTATTTTCAAAATCACATCCACCATTTCCTAACTAATAAAAATGTTCACTGTGCCTAAATTGTCTATTCTAAACACCTGCTTTCATTCTGGGCCCCTGGAATCTGGGTTCATGCGAAGCTGAGTACTTATGTGACCAGTACCCAATAAAAACCTTAGGTAGGGGCGCCTGGGTGGCTCAGTGGGTTAAGCCTCTGTCTTCGGCTCAGGTCATGATCTCAGGGTCCTGGGATCGAGCCCCGCATCAGGCTCTTGGCTCAGCAAGGAGCTTGCTTCCCCCTGTCTCTGCCTGCCTCTCTGCCTGCTTGTGATCTCTCTCTCTGTCAAATAAATTAATAAAATCTTAAAAAAAAAAAAACCTTAGGCAGTGAAGTTTTAAAGGGGTTCCCTGATAGCATTTCATATGTTAGCATGATTTGTTATTAAAAAAATTAATTGTCTCCTGTGTGACTCCACTGAGAGAGGACTCTTGGAAGTTCACACCTGGTTTCCCCAAGACTTTACCCCATGTACTTTTTCCCTTTGCTGATTTTTTGTATACTTTCAGTATAAGTAAGCAGTCATTGGTGGTGAGAACTGAGTAATGTATAGAATTATTGAATCGTTATGTTCTATAACTGAAACTAATATACCATGTTATGTTAATTATATTCCAATAAAAAATAAAGTTAATCACAGTCTTGAGTATGACTATATATTGATTCCTGTGAGTCACAGCAAATCAGAAAAATCTCCTGATGGTCTTGTGGACCCAACACAGTGCCTCAGTTAACTTGTCAAACTGTATGAGGATATTCCTTTTCTTGTACATTCATCGACAATAGATATTAACATTGTTCAAAATATTAATGAATTCAAAAGTAATTAATGTTATCATTTTACATTTTCTTCCAATTATTGAGTTTGAATTTTCATTCCTATGCTTATTGATCATTTGTATTAGATATTCTGTAAATTACCTATTCATGTCCTTAACTTGTTTTTCCTTTAAAATACACAAACACACATACACAGACACACACACACACACACACACACACACACATTCCTTTTATGACCTCCCAGCTTTCTCTGCCTATTAAAGATATTAGTGGTCTGCAAAATAGTGTGGGTGCTCTTCCCAATTAATCATTTCCACAGAGACCTTTCTTCAAATTAAAAAAAAAAAAAAAAGATCTTGTTTCTTTATTTTAGAGAAAGACAGCACAGGCAGGAGGAGTAGCAGAGGGAGAGAGAAGCAAACTCGGCTGAGCAGAAAGCCCCATGCAAGGCTGGATCCCAGAACTCCACAACCTGAGCCAAAGGCAGAGGCTTAACCTCCTGAGCCACCTAGGCGCCCTTCATAGAGATCTTTCCTATAAAATACTTCAATACTGGCTAATTGCTCCACACCAGAGCTCAGAGGAAAACAAATGGCTCTTTCAGGATCTACTTCCCAATAGTATAGTCCTCAGAGTTTGTGCACCCAACAAGATAAAAAAAGAAATTCGAAAACCATGGACGGAAAGTACTATTTTTGCATCCGTCAAGGGATTCCTCTCCCAAACATTGCTTCTCTTCACTGTGTCTTTGCTATATAAGGAGAAGCAATTAAAACAAGTTTACCCTCACTATCAGGTACTTGACAGGGGAAAATGCCACTGGATCAATTACAGAACAGACCAAGGCAGACACATGAACTAGGAAAAGGATTCACACTTTGCCTTCCAGCCTCACTGGTTTTTTGGTTCCTACCACTTAGCATACTCCCTCCCACCATTGTGACAGTCATTTGGAGCTGCTGTCCCTCAACCCAGAGGCACTTCCAGCCTCTTCTTATTCAGAGCTACCTCCCATTCAGATCTCAACTCAAATGTCCTCTCCTGGAGAAGCATTCTTTGATTTTCCTCAAGTGGTCAAATCTCCATTTGTATGTGTACTCAAAATGCCTCTACCACCTCATTAGCCACAGTGGGAATTTTGTTTTCATTTGTGAGATTGTTTGGTTAATTACTATTTCCCCCATTAGGCTGTAAATTCTTTGAAAGCAAAGACTAGGTTTCTTTTCTTTTTTTTTTTAAGATTTATTTATATATTTGAGAAAGAGAGACAGTAAGTGCACAGGGTCAGGGACAGAGGGAGCGGAATAGAGAGTCCCAAGCAGACACCGTGCTCAGTATGGAGCATGACCTAGGGCTCCATCCCACGACCCTGAGATCACGACCTGAGCTGAAACAAGAGTCCAATGCTTAACCCACTATGCCACCCAGGAGCCCCTAGGTTCCTTCTGTTCATTATTGTAATTCCAATCCTAGCAGTCTCTGACACCAAGCATGTGCTCATATAACATTTGCTCAATGAATTCAGCAATCCTCTTTGGTGAATGGATATCATCTCCTAAGGCCAATGCACTGCACTTTAGGAAATATTTTTAAATTATATTTAATAGTGGCAAATACTTTCCCAACTAGTATCACATTTAATCATCACAAAATCTCTGTCAGATGTTGTTTACCTAATTTTACAAAAGAAGATACCAAGGTTGCAAGTAACTGAATGATCTTCTGGGTCCATTTGTTTCCCACTAAAGTTCAATTCGAAAAAAAAAAAAAAAAAAAGTCCAATCCTAAATCCAATCTATCCTCTCACAACTGTGACGTAGGTGCTAAGGGATCATTATTGTCCTAATTTATGATTTGTTTCCTCACTTCCAACCATGAGGACTGCCTTTTTCTTTTTCAGTTTAGCTGTAATCAAAATTTAGTAACTGAACCACCTGCTGGATAAATAACAGATTTACTGATTTTAAGTGAAAAGATCAAATATGAAAACAGAGATGCTGCGTATTCCAGGCAGAAGTGTGGCCCCAGCCATGATGGGTCATGCATTTGAAGCTTCCCTCTTGCGTAGTTCCATCATCTGGAGCCCAGGCCCAGAGTGGTGCTCAGAGGCTATGCCTTGTTAAGGTGACATGAGATCACCTGTACCCCATCCCCAACAATTTCAAAGACATACTTGAAGTCGGATCTGTAACTTTTGCACTCAAAAGGGTCTTGTATTAGTTATCTATTTTTATGTAACAAATTACCTCCAAAATATAACAGCTTAAAATAATGAATATTTATTGTTTCACAGTTTTGGTGGATCAAGAATCCAAGAGCAGTTTAACTTAGTAATTATAAAGATTGATTGATTGATTGATTGATTGATTTGAGAGAGATAGCACAAGCAGGGAATCAGGGTGGAGAGAGAGGGAGAAGCAGATCCCCACTGAGCAGGGAGCCAGATGCAGGATTCCATCCCAGGACGCTGAGATCATGACCTGAGCTGAAATCGAAGAGTCTGGTACTTAACCAACTGACCCACCCGGGGGCCCTTTAACTTAGTAATTATAGTTCGGAGTCCCTCATGAGGTTGCTGTGAGCCATAGCTGCATCATCCAAAGTTAGAGAATCTGTTTCCATGCCATTTACATGGCTGTTGGTAGAATTCAATTCCTCACTGGCCATTTGCTAAAGACTTCAGTTCCTTGACACATGGTTCTCTCCACAGGCTTAACACTTGTCCTCACAACAGGGCCATTGGCTTCCTTCAGAGTAAGCGACCCAAGAGAGACAGAGGAAGAACCCAAGATGGAAGCCACAGTCTTATAACTGAATCTCAGAAGTGATATGACATAATTTCTACTATTTTCTACTGGCTACACGAAATAAACTTCCTATAATATTGAAAGGGGACTACCCAAATGTATGAATGAATACTAGGAAGCTGAGATTATTGGTGGCCATCTTGGAGGCTAGTTACAACCAGTCCCTTCTCATCTTGAGCAGATTGTAAAGTCGTTTCTCTGAACTCAAATCATTAAGATGAGAAGGGACGGTAAAATTAGCTACGAGAAACCTCTGGCATCCAGTAAAGTCTAATGTTAGCTACTATATCACTGAAAACTTTGTCCCCATCTCTGTGATCTAATAATAGATGTAATGCAAAAAATGAGAGATATTTAAGTGACTCGCTATGGTATTATATATAAAGATACAATGGGAAATTGCTTCATTAATTTCTCTGCTTACAAAAGGGAGGCTTACACTGTCAGAGAAATGGATGGACATGCAAAAGGAAAAAGGCATAGCTGTATATGTATATGTATATATATGTGTGTGTGTGTGTGTGTGTATATATATATATGTGTGTATATATATATATATATGTATATGTACTGTCGGCATGCACACCTGTCTGAGTGCTATCATGCTAAACAACTGAAACAGAGCTCGTGTGATACTTGGCTGAGAAATGACATCTGAACTAAGGTTTTCTCTCCGCAAAGACAGAGATATAAAATAAAATTGCTGTGCTGTTTTATAAGTACCTATATTAACATCCAACTCAATGGAGCATAGCTTGAAATGTCCACATAAGTTATATAACCAGATACCAATTTAGACATTTTAGACACCTTCTAGACCTCTCTTCGTGCTTTTTCCTCTGCTTGAAACTCCATCCCCAAAAATCTCAAGGATTTTTCATGTCACCTTGCCCATGGTTTTCCAGATTTTCCTAAATTCAGAACCAATTATCAGAGCTTCTCAGCACTTATTTACACATCCATTATAGTACTTATGCAACTAAATGTAAAACAGACTCCAATAAATGGACTATTTGTTTGGGAAAAGCAGGCAGTGTACTTTATTTCTATGCATGGCTCTGAACAGACCTTTGGAATACAGCACTTTCCCAGAGGACAAAAAAGGCCGATTCTGAGAATCTGTTATTAACCAGGCTCCTTGCCATGAAGAGAATGCAGGGTGGCATAAATACCCAATTACATGTGATTCGTTAGAGAAAAATATTCCATAGATTTCACACGTAAAGTAACCGAATATGCAAAGAATTCACAAAAATCAGTCAAGTGACACAAATCATACTCGTTTCACATTGGTAAATATCAGAAAATTACTTTCTAACAGCAAAAAAAAAAAAAAAAGCCAAAAATCAAAAACCAAAAAACCCATTAGGTACAGTGATCTCCATATCTAAAAGAAAGAAGAAAACTCTGGATTTGCCCTCGATGTTTTATATACCCAAGAACTGCCAACTCACTGGAAAACTTTTAAATAATGGAAGAATGGAAAGTGGTTGCTCTATAGTGAATGGTAATAAACCAGAGCTGCATTTCGAATCTTTTGTCAGGATGGAAGAACTATCCAGAATGAAATGTTTACCCAGATTCGAAATATGATAAAAGGCAAGAGATTTCCTCCATATCACTTAGGTATAAACATTATATTTTTCTACCCCCTATAATTTCTTCTGTGGCTGGCTACCAAGACGAGCAGCAGAAATCCTGAACCTCTATGAGTAGAAGGAACAACACACTAGATAGCAAACCCTGGCAATGTTTACTTACTTGAGTTATCTAGAGTATTGTTATTTACAGCTCCTGCTGTTTTACAAAAGAAGAAGGAAAAATGAGCTCTCCCCCTCCCCGGGCTTTGGAAACAATGGAGTTGTGTTTTCTTAACAGTCAGGGATTTGGCAGCAGGAATGGGGACTCTCTTAAGTTGCCATATGGACCCCCAAGCAGCCATAGGTTTCCAAATGTTTGTGCTGTGGGTTTTAGCCTAAATCAGAAGAGTCTCAGCATGAGTGGTATTTGCACTTTACAGAAAGGCAACTAAAATTAGCTGCGAAACAAAACAGGGAATTGGGGATTAAACTAATAAATTGGGTCCAAGATCGAGCCAGTGAGCATCAGGCACTGAACCATATGTTCAATGAAAGAGCCAGAGTCCTTTTCAAGTCTACTTGAAAAGGAATAGAACAGATGAGAAGCATAGACATGAAACAAATACTCTGGAAATATTCCCTAAAAAACAACAACAACAACAACAACAACAAAAACTCATAAAGGAGCTACAAATCAGCCAGGTTGTAAGACTAACAAAATTGATGTTCTGAGAGAGAAGACTGGACTCAAAACCAAGAAACAGCAGTCTGGCGTAACTTTGAAAACAATTCTTGCATAGAATTCGTAAGTCCTTTAACCTTGAAAAAGACCTAATCCTGAACTAGTACGGCCTCTACAGGAACTAAAATTCTTAGAAGAATCTAAATCCAGAAGTTGTTCGTTGATGTCAGTAATAACCAACTTCGAAAGGACACTAGAAGATGTAACTGGAGAGTGTTGCTGAACTGTATTGAAGGGGACCAGAATACACCAGCCCAAAATATGCCACGTTGGTGTAAGGATTATTTTGAGCTGAAGGAAACCCAGGAACAACAGATGCAAGAAAAGCTCTCAAAACAGGGTATTGGGGTGCCTGAGTGGCTCATTCGGTTAGGTGTCCAACTCTTGATTTCAGCTCAGGTCATGATCCATTCTAAGGGTCGTGAGATAAAGCCCCACCTCCGCCTCTGTGATCAGCTTAGACCCCTCTTAAGATGTTCTCTCTCCCTCTTGTTCTGCCCCATCTCTCTCTCTCATTCTCAGTCTCTCTCTCTCTCAAAAATAAATAAATAAATACCTGTTAAAAAAACAAGGCCTTAATTTCCCTTTTGTAAAGGAAATTTCATTTGTAATTTGTAATCCTCTCCTCCCCACTCTGAAGACAAATTTTACCACTTGAGAGATGTTAATCAGCATAACAAAACCTTACTAGACCACCTATATTTACCAGTATTTCCTAGACAACTTCCCATTACCTTTCCCTCCCGAAAAGCCCAAGCCCCTTTCTCCACACTCTGTTAAAATCTTATATAACCCTTGCGCGTACCCCTCCTTGGCCTTCCACTCCCCTTCTGTGAAGCTCCGGGTACATAGGTAATAATAAAACTTTCTTCTCCTGTTAACTGATATTTTGTCCCTTTCATTTGTCGGGCCCCATTAACAGAATTGAAGAAAATAGAGAAAAAAGTTCCTTCCTCCCTACTTTCTTGAGAAACATGAAAAGGATACAATTAAAGTAAATTGAAATTGAAGTTTACCAGCATTATCTCACTGAAAGGAGTTTCCACTGCCATAGGTGACCACCTCACAAGACACAGTAAGTCCCCAAGAACCCTACATACACCTCAATTCAAAGAGCATGTAAAAATCACAAAAAGTATCTATTGGAAGGTGAATATGACCATGGGGATCCATTGAAAAACCCCAATTATAAAATTCCAGCCTCCTCAATACTATCTGGTCCCTAATATGTTTCTCTGGCCTACTGCCCCGCCTCCCATTTCTTTTTCTTTTTTTGAATATAGTTGACACACTGTGTTATGTTAATTTCAGGTGTACAACATAGTATACAAGTCTATACCTTCTGCTGTGCTCACCACAAACAAAGCTCCCATCTGCCAACATACAATGCTATTACAAGACCATTGACTGTATTCCCTATGCTGTGCCTTTCATCCCCGGAACTTATTCCTTCCATAACTGGAAGCCTGGACCTCCCACTCCCCTTCACCCATTTTGCCCATCCCCACTCTGACAACCAACAGTTTGTTCCCTGTATTTCTGGGTCTGATTCTGCTTTTTGTTTATTTATTCATTTGTTTTTTTCAAGTTCCACATGAGTGAAATCCTACGGTATTTGTTTTTCTCCATCTAACTTATTTCACTTAGCATAATTTCCACTAGGTCCATCCATGTGGTCCCAATGGCATGATTCCCATTTCCTTATCTTTGAACCACCAGTATTACGTCCTCCTCTATTTTTTAAAATTTATTTAAATTCAATTAATTAACATATAGTATATATTAGTTTCAGAGGTAGAGTTCAGTGATTCATCAGTCTTAGGAGAACACTCAATGCTCATTACATCATGTGCCCTGCTTAATGCCCATCACCCAGTTCCCCATCTTCCCACCTCCCTCTCCTCCAGCTCCTCCTCTGCTTTTATGCCATCCACTTCATCTGTTCATGTACAGCCCCACTCACCTTTTACAGGACTCTCTACCATTTCCTCATCCTGTGCCATGTTGGATAAAATTCCAACACATCCTTAAATTTTTGTCCAACACCCCTTAATTAAAAATCATAGCCCCCAAGCAGAGAACTCCCTGATAAGCCATCTCATCTCTAACAGCAGAGAGCTAACAACAAAACACTTACTGCTTTCTTTTTCCTTCCACTCTTGATGGATAATCTTTTCTCTGTTGAAACACATCTTGCTTCATATTAGCTTTCTCCTCCTGGTATCTGTAGTTTGTGGGTCTCCAGGTCTCTTGTGCTGATGAGTTTATCACTTAAATCAGCTAAGAAGATTTTCCAAATGGATGTTTAACACCTTAACTTCACTGTAACCCTGAGCCCTTTAATTCCAACAGCACTCAGTTATTTCATCTAGAACTCCACCCTTTTCAAATCTTGATTCTCATCCCTACTCTTGGCATATGACTTCAACTCCTCCTCAAGTGTAATTAAATGGAATCACCTCTTTGTTTCCTTCTCTCTCAGAAGATGAAGTATTCCATAGTTGGCTTTTATAGGTTTCTCATTTACATGGACTCAACAACTCCATACCTTCAATATCCTTGTCGTAAATACTTTGTCCTCACTTGGATCATTAATCTCTCCTTTGCTTGATCTTTAAGATCTTTCTACCTTCTTACTCACATATATACTTAAAATTTCTCTAAAAATGTTTCCTGAGATTTTCTACCCCACTAAGTTTCTGATCCTTCTCTTCTTTTATTGCCAAATTCCTTTCAAAAAATCGAATTCCTCCACTTCCATAATACCTTCTTATTCTCTAATCTCTCACAATCTGAGTAGTACGTCTATCTTCTCTAAAACTACTCACTAAATTGTCAAAAGTGTCCTCCTAGACATGAAATTCAATGATCCTTTCTGACTCTTCCTTCTTTTTGGATTCTGCAAAATTTGATTGGGTTATAGTCTCCTTGAATCTTTCTCTGTGAAATTGTGCATCGCCAGTTATCTTCCTATTTTACTGACCTTTTCTTTTTCTCACTTACTGCTTTACATTCCTTTTTTTGTATAGCCTTTCTAACGATCTCATTCCCTCGGTGTTCCAAGCTTTCAAAAATCTTATGCATGTAGATGACAGTGACATCTACAATGCTAGCTACTACTTGTTTCTAAATCCTAAAATCCAATTTACAGACTACTGTCATATAATGCCTCCTGAATATTCCTTCACTTTCTAGCCATAAGGATTAGCTGTTCACAGACTAAGTCTGCCAGTGAAAGAAAAATATAAGAGCTATTGCAATACAAAAATAATTGTTTGAAGTCATTAAAGAGTCAGAAGTCAAGGGACCAGGATTCCAGAAAGAAGGAAATACACTGAGATACACCTGACATCATGCATGCCATACTCCCTTGAGGCAATTTGAAAACACATGAAGTATGATTCTGGGGAACCAAGAAGATAGCAAGTACTAAGAGGGTGAAATCCAGAGGTCAAGGCCCAACATGGAAAAGGAGCCCCAGTAAACAATGTGGATTTTTAGTTGATACCACAGAATGAGTACACCCTAAAAAAAAAGGCAGTATGAGAACAGAGCATTTTCAGCTCAAACAAGGTGATCCCTTAGCTCAATCTTATACTGGAAGAGAATTACATCTTCTCTGAAGGAAAATAATACGCTGAGCCTCTACAAATTGTTAAAAATGATATTTCACATTCACTCAAAAATTAAAAACATGGCAGGAAGCAGAACCAAATGACTAAAAATCAAGAGAAATAAGGAAATAAGGAAATTGAACCTACAAATGATTCAGATATTATCAGACATGGACTTTAAAACTTTATAAACAGGATTAAGTCATCCAAGAAAGATTTTTATAAAAAGAAATTTCTCCCTAGAGAACTGAATCTATTTTTTTAAAAAGTGAGATAGCAATTCCAGAATGAAAAGCATAATAACATGAAGTTTAACACTGAATATAATAGACAGCACATTAGCACAACAAAGGAATGGAGTAGTGAATAGTAAGTTGGTGGGAAATACACAAAATGAAACACAGAAACAAAACATAAGAAATGAGAAAAGAATGTAAGAAAAGTATGGGACGTGGGAACAGCTCTATCCTACGTATAATTTATATTTCTGGGAAGACTGGAATGAAAGACGGGGTAGAAGTAATCTCTGAAAAGATGGAAGCCTGTAATTTTCTTAAACAACATTATCAAGAAGCTTCATGAATCCCAACTATGTAATTACAAAGAAAATCACATGTAAGAATAAAATCATTAAAATTATCAGCAAAAGAAGAAAAAAAATTAAGCATACACAATGACATATAACTTCCTAAGGAACATTAGGACTATATGACCAATATTCAAATTTTCAACACATACGATACGTAGAAAAGATTGGAATGATCTATTTGAAATGCTAAAATACAAGAATTATCAACTTACAATTGAGAAATAGGAAATATCCTTAAAAAATAAAGAGAAAATCAATAAATTTTTAAGCAAACAAACAGAACCTGATTAGATTCATTGGAGAAATACTACAGGAAGAATGAAGAAAAAGGAAGGAAAACTCTCTGAAATGGAATCACAGTAATCCAAGGATGAATAAAGAGTCACTAGAAAGGAAAAATATTTAGATAAATTCAGTTTGAAACAATACTACTATTAATCTATGAATTTTTAATATAGAGGATTAAAATACATAAAAAAAACGACAAGCCAAAAGCAAAAAAATGGAGGTAGATGGACTTAAAATGTTTTAAGATTCCTATATTGCTTAGAAAATGGTAAAAGATCAAGCTTAGCTTATCAGCAAGTAAGTCAAGAATGCAATCAGAATCTCTAAGGTAAAAATTAACAGTAACTACAGTGAAAAATTAACAGCATAAATGGAATATTCAAACTATTTGATTAATCAAAGAAAATGTTAAGATCCAGGAACAAGATGTAGTGAAAAGAAGGGCCATCTGTACCCCAATGTTTATAGCAGCAATGGCCATGGTTGCCAAACTGTGGAAAGAAACAAGATGCCCTTCAACGGACAAATGGATAAGGAAGATGTGGTCCATATACACTATGGAGTATTATGCCTCCATCAGAAAGGATGAATACCCAACTTTTGTAGCAACATGGACAGGACTGGAAGAGATTATGCTGAGTGAAATAAGTCAAACAGAGAGTCAATTATCATATGGTTTCACTTATTTGTGGAACATAACAAATAGCATGGAGGACATGGGGAGTTAGGAGAACGGAGTTGGGGGAAATTGGAAGGGGAAGTGAACAATGAGAGACTATGGACTCTGAAAAACAATCTGAAGGGTCTGAAGAGGTGGGGGGGTGGGAGGTTGGGGGAACCAGGTGGTGGGTATTAGAGGGCACGGATTGCATGGAGCACTGGGTGTGGTACAAAAACAATGAATACTGTTATGTTGAAAATAAATTTAAAAAAAAAAAAGATTAAGGGGCGCCTGGGTGGCTCAGTGGGTTAAGCCGCTGCCTTCAGCTCGGGTCGTGATCTCAGGGTCCTGGGATCGAGCCCCGCATCGGGCTCTCTGCTCAGCAGGGAGCCTGCTTCCTCCTCTCTCTCTCTCTGACTGCCTCTCTGCCTGCTTGTGATCTCTCTCTATCAAATAAATAAATAAAATCTTTAAAAAAATAAATAAAAAAAAGAAAAAAGAAATAGTGTATTTAAATATAAATATATCACTACTTAAATTAAGTGAAATTAAATACTTTAAGTAAGACTAAGATAGACTAAATTTAAAAAGCACATATACTGACAAAAACTCTTTGCTGCTTACCAGAAACATGCCTAAAACATGTTTATTAAAATTATTTTTTAAAAAGGATGACAAAATTTATCTTGAAATATTACTAAAGACAAAAAGGAATATTCAGATGCGGAAAAGTCAGCTCAAGAGGATGTAACAATCAAAATTTGTATGTGCCTAATATGTAGCCCCAAGCACACACTAATAGACCAACAAGGAATAAAAAACAATACAAAAATGATCGCTGAATATTTCAGCATATCTACTTCAGTGGAGAGAGCCAGCAAACAAAAATCAGCAAAGTTATAGGCATTTTGAACAGTATAATTCAAAAGCTGAACTTAATTGACATATATAAGTATGGGGGATCTACCAAAAATCTAGAGCAAACATCATACTGAATGGTGAAGGGGTGACAGCTTTCTCCTTAAGATTATGAACAAAACAAGGATATACCTTCTTACCATTTCTATTCAAAACTGTACTGGAGATTCTAGCCAGGACCATTAGTTAAGAAAAAGAAATAAAAATTATCCAGATTGGAAAGAGAGAAGTTATCCTATCAACTAACAGATGACATGTTCTTGTATATAGAGAACCATATGGAAGCCACCAAAAAACCTATTAGAGGTAATAAATGAGTTTAGCAAGGTTACAAGATACAATAGTCACAAAAATCAACCATTTGTACATACTAGCAATGAACAATTGAAAAATGAAATAAAGAAAAAAATTCTACTTACAGTAGCATTAAAAAGAATAAAATATTTGGGAATAAATTAACAAAAGAAGTACAAGTCTGGTACACTGAACACTATAAAATGTCATCTAAAAAAATTAAGACCTCAAAAAGTGGAAAACAACCCCATGCTCACTGATTAGAAGACATAACTGTTAGCATGACAATACTTAATTGTTAATTGTTAAGAGGACAATACTCCCCAAATTAGTCTATTCAGTCACTGCATTATCAAAATCTCAGTGACCTTTTTTTACAGTAAATGACAAGTTGATCCTAAAAGTGTATGGAAATATAAGGGATTCTAAACAGCCAAAAGAATATTGAAAAGAAGAGCAAAGTTGGAAGACCAGTTTCCTGATTTTAGAGTTTACTACAACATTACAGTGTCAATACAGGACGGTCCCATCATAAAGACAGCCATGTAGACTGGGATGCCTGGGTGGTTCAGTCAGTTAAGTTTCTGCCTTCGGTTGAGGTCATGATTCCAGGGTCATCGGGCTCACTGCTCAGCAGAGAACCTGCTTCTCCCTCTGCCTCTGCCCCTGTCCCTGCTTGTGCACTCTCTCTGACAAATGAATAAAATCTTTAAAAAATTAAGACATATTGATGAATAGAATAGAACAAAGTATTCAGAAATAAACTCCCACAATTAAGGTCAATTGATCTTTGACTATGGTATCAAGACAATTCAGTGGGGAAAAAGATAGTCTTTTCTGTTAATGCTGCTGGGACAACATGATATCCACATGCAAAAGAATGAATTTGGACCCTTTATACCATAAAGAAAAATAATATAGAAATATGTAAAGGTTTCATTATAGGAACTCAAACTGTAATACTCTTAGAAGAAACT
The DNA here is from genome assembly GCF_902655055.1 of Lutra lutra. Lineage (NCBI taxonomy): Eukaryota > Metazoa > Chordata > Mammalia > Carnivora > Mustelidae > Lutra > Lutra lutra. The sequence goes on along the minus strand of NC_062296.1, from coordinate 61,437,678 downwards.
AAAAGCATAAATTTCCATGATTCCAGATTAAGCAATGGTTTCTCATACGTGTCAATGAAAGCACAAGCAACAACAACAAAAATAAATAAATTGCATTTCATTAAAATAACATTGTTTTTTAAGTAATTCTAACAGGAGACTGAAAATGAGAGAGAAAGAGGGAAAATATTTTTCATTCAGATATCTGGCAGACTTTTATCCAGAATATAACGCTTCCAACTAAAATATAAGAAGATAAAGAATCCAATTTAAAAATTGGCCAAAGATTAGAATAGAGAGTTCTCCAAAGAAGATATATAGTTAGCCAGTAAGGACATGAAAAGACATTGGACATTCTTTGTTACTATAGAAATGCAAATCGAAACAATAATAAGATACCATTCCACACATACTATGATGGCTTTAATCAAAATAATAGACAAGGGGCGCCTGGGTGGCTCAGTGGGTTAAAGCCTCTGCCTTCCGCTCAGGTCATGATCTCAGGGTCCTGGGATCGAGCCCCACATCGGGCCCTCTGCTCAGCGGGGAGCCTGCTTCCCCTTCTCTCTCTAGCTGCCTCTCTGCCTACTTGTGATCTCTCTCTCTCTTTCAAATAAATAAATGAAATCTTTAAAAAAAAATAATAGACAATATGTATTGATAGATACATATGTATTGAGGATATGGAGAAACTTAACCCTCATACATTGTTATTCAGAATGTACCATGGTAGAGCTGCTTTGGAATTGATGACATATGTTCATAAAAGAATTTGTACATGGGTATTAAGAGCAGCATTACTCATATAGCCAGAAAGTGCCCATTAGTTACTGAATGGATAAACAAAATGTGGTATATCTATACATTATTGTCCAACCATAAAAAGAAATGAAGTACTGACACATGCTGAGGCACAAATGAACCCTGACAACATTATTTTAAGTGAAAAAAGTCAGACAAAAGCTACATGTTATATAATTCCATTTATATAGAATGTACAGAATAGGTAAATTCACAGAGACAGAAAGTAAACTACACTTTTCCAGGACCTAGGGAGAAAGAGGAATAAGGGTGAGTTCAGGACTTTTTTGTGTGGTGATGAAAATATTCTGAAATTAGTAGTGATAGGTGCACAACTTTAAGAATATACTAGAAACCACTGAGTTTTACCATTTAAAGGGGGTGATTTATGGTATGATAATTATATACAATCTTATGAAAAAGCATATCCCACTTTCTTGCAAAGAAAGTGAAGTGATAATGTATAAAGCTTGTAATAGCTCAGCTGGCTTGTCCAGTAAATTATCTCCAATATTTAAGGAAAAAATCACAGTAATTTTAAGAGAACAGAAAAATCCTCTTCCAGAAACTAAAGAAAAGGAGACACCTCCACAAAGTTTTTGTGAGGTTAGGGTAACTTTGATACAAAATATGTAGGTACATTATTTAAAAGCTTAATTATAGGTAAAACTCTATTATGAATAGAGATTTTTTTAAAAAACCTCTAAAGGAACATATTCAAATCATATCCATTCAACATATAAAAAGGATAAAATGGCACAATAATTTTAGGAATGTACAGTTCCTTTAAGATTCAAAATCCAATCAGTGTAACTCACTGAATTAACAGGAAATAAAGTAAAAAATCAACATGACTTCTCAATGGATGATTAAAAATTATTTGATAAAACTGAATAGCCACAGAAACCAATAAGAAATTTCTCAAACTGTTATAGGGTTATCAGACAAAACCAACCAAAAAAACAAAAAAAAACAGTGCTTATCAGATAAATGTCATAATTAATGATGAATTATTGAATGCTTTCCCCCTGACATAGGAAATGAGGTACAGTTACCCACCAGGACTAATTCTAACATGGATTAGAGATTCTCTCTAGTGAAATAAGGAAAATTAAAGAAAAAAACATAGCAGGGTTATACAAAATGAAACAAAAACAACTGAAATTTAAGTAAAAACTGAAAAACACACAAAACACATACACCACACCTACAACACATATTACACACATACACCACACAATCACCATAAACAGGCTGCACACACACACTTCACATGTGCAAAACACACACAGCATCTCCCCCACACAAACACACATACAGAAAAGAAACAAAATTGTCTTTATGCATAAACAACATGAATGTGCCACAGTAGTGCACTAGGGAAGGAATGGTTTGAATTGATTGTATGTATATGGTCAACAACTCTAGTCCCCTACTTCCCAGCAAAGACAAGAATTAATTTTGTAGAGATGTTACACTGAAGTGTGAAAATTAAAAGAAAAAAATTAGAAGAAAACAAATGAGAACAGCTTCAATGCCTGTGGGGTAAGAAAATTTTTTTAAAGACTTATTTCTTTATTTGAGAGAGAAAGGGAAGGGGAGGGGCAGAGGGAGAGAATCTTCAAGCAGACTCCCTGCTGAGCAGGGAGCCCAATGCAGAGCTGGTTCCCTTGACCTGTGAGATCAAGCTGGAACCAAGAGTGGGACACTCAACCAACTGGGCTACCCAGGCGCCCCTGTAAGAAAGTATTTTTTTTTTAAGATTTTATTTATTTATTTGACAGAGAGAGATCACAAGTAGACAGAGAGGCAGGCAGAGAGAGAGAGAGGGAAGCAGGCTCCCTGCTGAGCAGAGAGCCTGATGCAGGACTCGATCCCAGGACCCTGAGATCATGACCTGAGCCGAAGGCAGCGGCTTAACCGACTGAGCCACCCAGGTGCCCCAAGAAAGTATTTTTTTTTAAGATATTTTTTTAAATTTATTTCACAAGCAGAGAGAGATCACAAGTAGGCAGAGAGGCAGGCAGAGAGAGAAGGGGGAGCAGGCTCCCTGCTGAGTAGAGAGCCCGATGTGGGACTCAACCGAAGGACCCTGAGATCATGACCTGAGCCGAAGGCAGAGGCTTAACCCACTGAGCCACCCAGGCGCCCCAGGAAAGTATTTTTTTAACAGGATACCAACAGTACAAACCATATACAGGGCTACTAAATTGGATTTTATTAAAATTAAGAGTTTCTGTTCAACAGAAAACACCACATTAGGAGATGGAAGAATCAAGCCACAGATTTATCTACTCAACAAAGAACTCTTACTTGGAAATCTGTAATAAAATGGAGAGGGCCCAATTAAAACAAATGGGCAAAAGGCCACAAATGCACTTCACAAAAGATGGTATCCAAATGGCCAATGCCCAATCTCATATCTCATGAGGGAAACACAAACAAAAGCTACAATTAGGTACTACTACATAATCACTAGAATTAGCTAAATTAATAGACTGAAAACACCAAGTTTTGCCAAGGTTAGAGAGCAACTGGAACTCTCAGGTAGTGCCAGAGCGAGTGTGAACTGGCACACCACTTTCAAAGCTGTCTGGCAATATCTACTAAATCTGTACACTTTCACACCAGCATTTGAACTCCTAAGTATATACCCAATAGAAATGTGAACACATGTCTGCCAAAAATCACGCATGAGAGGCTTCCTAGCAGCATTATTTGCAATAGATAAAAATGGAAACAGCCCAATTCTCCATACACTGTAGAATGGGTAAATAAATAAAACAGAATGAACCCACTACTCCACAGAATGCGGATGAATCTTACAAGCTTAACCTGTAAGCAACAGATGCCAACATGAAAGAGTATATATCGTACTGTTCCGAGCGTGTTGATAGAGCTTGTTTACACCAGTTTGTGAGGACTGACTTGAGTGCATTTCTTCTCAACTCCACCTTCATTGATAGCTCCTTGGTAGTTTACAATCACCTGTGGTGGGAGTAGTTATACCACAGAAACTGTCACAAGTTACAAATCAGGGCTCCTCCCTCATCTACCCCTGAGAGCTGGTTGTTAAATATGGACCAACCTATCACTGTATTACCCCCAAACAAGTAGAACTGTTCTATACTGAGATAATTCAGAATAATAACTGAGAGCATCATGGACGTTTCTGGGTAACATTTTATTTTATTTTTTTAAGATTTTATTTATTTGACAGAGAGAGACACAGCAAGAGAGGGAACACAAGCACGGGGAGTGGGAGAGGGAGAAGCAGGCTTCCTGCTGAGCAGGCAGCCCAATGTGGGGCCCCATCCCAGGACCCCATCATGACCTGAGCTGAAGGCAGCTGCTTAATGACTGAGCCACCCAGCACCCCTGGGTAACATTTTATTTTGTGTGTTGATTCACTTCTTGGTTACACAAGTATATTCATTTCAAAAAAAAGTCCTCAAGCACTTAAAATCAGTCCATTTCACCATATGTGTATTATTAAAACACTTTTCTTGAAGGAAACAGTTAACATTTCCCAATGCAAATCTCATATTTTGTGTTTCTTTTAATGTCTTCACTAGCTTTTTAGTACTTCCAGGATTGAAAGCTCAAGATCTTTTTACATCTCATCCTTCCTTTCTTCAGTAACCCCACTCCTAAGGGTCACTGGCTTAATGAATTTCCTTTCATCTCTCTCATGACTCTCTTTTTCACTTCTAAAACACCGGTACAAGCCTGCATAACATTGTGCAAAAGTCACTACAATATTGCCAGATCAACCTATCGATCAACCTATCTTCTCAAAATTTTTTCAGTCAATATAAAATGGTGAAAAGGTAAATGATCAGCTGATTTGCATGGTATTCAAGGTTTATTTCCCAATATTCCCTGTTACCCACCCAACTTTCCAGCCAAACTGAAACTTTGCATGCTCTGAATATAATCCTTTGTTTTTCCATGTGTTGAAAAATATGTTTCACCCCATGTGTCTATAAAAATTCGGCTAACCTTTAAACAACTAATTTCTTCATCCCACCTAGGACATGGTCAGAGCACCTAATAAGTGTTCAATAAATACTAAGTTGAATAGCTCATAACGGTAAGTCTCTCTCCCCTTAGAAAAAACATCATGCATGGATCTGGAAATCTCCCTTAAGTTTAAGGACTCAAGTTATATTTGACAGCTCTGATAAGGCAGGTGATGGAGGACAAGCTGGTGTCATTACAGGGAAATAGTCGTATTTCATAGTATACCGGGCAACTCAGAATCACAGTCACATGGCATAAGAAATTTCCATCTAGATAAGGAGTGTTAAAAGAAGCTAGCAAACTTATGATGTGAGAAAAGATCCAGAAGAGACTTAAGTGATACTCACACTCTTCACTCCCAAATATGTGAATCTCAAAGAAACGTAACTCTTAAAAAATGAGGAAACCATTTCCAGAGAATAATATTTACCGGAGAGTATCTACAAAGTAAACACCAGACACAACAGCTTGAAAAAAGTTCTGACCCACTCACATAACTCAATGGCACAAGATAACAGTATTTAACTTGGAATAACATTCAAAGACACTTTTGATTTTGTTTAGCACAAATCATCACTCATCTCCAAGGAGAGAGGCACAGATGTCCAGCCATTAGCATAACAGAAGAATTGTTTCAAGATTCACATAACATTGGTTATTCTTTGAATTCTATTCAGCCTAACATATTTCAAGTTGGAGTAGGGCCAGAGGATTCTCTGCAAGCATTACATTTTTATTCGCATACGTTTTGCTTTTTAGAAAGATTTTCAAACCCACCAAGGAGTCAAAAGATTAATACAATGAATAGTTATAGAGATACTTAACTCAGATTCACCAAATATTAGTATTTTGCCACCTTCTGACATTAACATTCAACTTGGCTATAAGAGGAAAAGAGCAATGAAATATATATCTAAAATTTGTAAATAATTTTCCTTATGCAGCCAATAACATGACAGTGTCAACAAATTTCAGATTTTCTGAAGATACACGATCATCAGTGATCCATGAAAGGAAATGGCTTCGAGCCTATCCATTTTTTAAACTATTCTGTAAACTGTCAGGTTTCAAAATGCAATGTAGGACATGTGCGAATTTCTTCCGCCAGCTCTGTCCAGACTCATACACAATTAATGATGCAGCACAGTGGTATACCAACAAAACGGAAAACAACAACAAAAAACACACCCCAATTATTTATTTATACCCCAGATTGCCCCACAAAAAAACTTAAGGTTGCTTTCAAAAAGACATATTGTGCGTTGGTGGTATAGTGGCGAGCATAGCTGCCTTCCAAAAAGACATATTGTATAAAAGAATACAAAGGAACATTTGCGGGGATTGATATGATAGGAAAAAAAAATCAGAGGTAATATTGGATTTCCAGAGCATACAGTCCTATATAGTTACAACAATTTAGTTTTGCTTTCTGGTGGCGAAATACAAAGCAAACATGATAATGAACATGACTCATAGAGCCCCTGAGATAGATAGGGCTAAGTTTTTCCTAGGCAACTTGCTGATTTGTGATCTATAAATCCAAGAACAGCTTCTTCCGGGGGTGCTGTAGGTGAAGTTACTGACCATGCTCTATAGTCACATGTGACTGTGAGTTTTATTTGGTTTCGGCCAACTCACTCAGACTCAGGCAACGGCTTAGTGCCCAAATATCATTCAGCAAAAGCAATTCCTTTACAGAATGGCTATTAGGCACAAATCTCTAGCTCTGATGGTCTTACAGCCTAACTTCTGAGGCAACATTGAGAAAATCCAGAACAGACACACTGACCAACATACATGGATGGCTTGGGTTTGAGAGAACGTAGAAGGAGATGACAAGTTAATGAATGAGGTGCAAAGCTTTTCTTCGAAAAACATTGACTTGATGTCAAATTATATGTGGAAACATTCTCATCCTCCAAAGACGGAGAAAGCAAGAAATGCTACCTTACCCAGTCAGGTAACATAAAATCTCCACTCTATTCATAACAGTACACCAAGTAGAATACTTGGGAGGAATTCAGGAAAACATACCTTGCCGTTACAATTGTTGTATCTATATTTGTATACAATGGATTAAGCTAAAGTTGAAAATTTTCAAAAGAAAAAATAGGACAACCTTCATTCTTTTAACCTTCATTATTGACTATGATGGCACAAAGAGAGATCTTTGTGAGGTCCTTGACAACCAAATGCAGAAAGCCAAAGAACTACTAAAGCACCTGGTTTCACTTCTTCTTGAAAATATCCCAAACTTAATTAGAAGTTTGAGTCTAAAACATGTGACATTCACTGAAAATGTGATATGCCATAATGCAAAAGCTTTCTCTTAAAACACACCACTGTGTCAGTTACCATATACATTCATTCATTTCATAAATATTCGTGGAATGCCTACTATGTGCTAGGAACTATTCTAGACACTGGAGATCAGCAATGAACAAAGCAGTCAAAATTCCTGCCTTATATTCAGGTTAGGAAGAAAGACAAGTATTTATGTCTCGTGATAAGTGCTATAAAGAAAACCGCAAGAGGACAAGAGGGGCACCTGGGTGGCTCAGTCGGTTAAGTGTCTGCCTTTGGCTCAAGTCATAACCTTGGGGTCCTGGGATTGAGCACCGCATCAGGGTTCCTGCTCACAGGGTTCCTGCTCAACGGGGAGTCTGCTTCTCCCTCTCCCTCTGCCACTCCCCCTGCTCATGTGCTCTCTCTCTCAAATAAATAAATAAAATCTTTCAAAAAAAAGAAAGAAAGAAAATCACAAGTGGTGAGACAGACAGAGATGAGAGATGGCAGTCAAGCACCTTCACAAAGAATGCTTAAGGAAAGGCTTGCCAAATAAGGACACAGCTGAGCAGGATCTCAACTAAGCGATAGGGGGGCACCTGGGTGTCTCAGTGAGCTGAGCATCTGCCTTTTGAGTTCTGCTCAGGTCATGATCTCAGGGTCATGAGGTCAAGCCCCCCACAGGGCTCCACACTGGGCATGGAGCCTGCCTAAGATTCTCTCCCTCCCTCCACCCTGTCCCCCAGCTCTCTGTCTCTCTCTCAAATAAATTAAGTAAGTAAGCCATTCGGATTTTTGGAAGAAAAATGATCCAGGAGAAGGAACAGGAAGAGAAAAGTCCCTGAAGCAGGAGAGTGCTTGGTCGGTTCAAGAGATATTCCTGGAGTGGACGTTTGACAGGGGGTGGATTTGCATGGTCCAGGGGAGGAGCACCTCCTGGGCTGGTGTCTGTCCACATCAAGGGACTCAGAGCATTCTGGAGTTCCATCAAACTGACTGCTGGAGACAGATCCGCTGAAGGCACTTTCTTGACAGCCCATGCTACTCGAGGTTGAGTGGGTTTGTGATCGGGCAAGACGGAACATGCTGGCAAATGGTACTGAACAAGGGAGTGGTACCATCTGACTTGTGGTTTGTTTTGCTTTGTTTTTAAAGGATCGCTCTGTCTACTGTAAAGATAATACTAGATTGCGCAGGGCAAGGATGGAATCAGGAAAACCAGTTAGGAGAAACCTATGATAGTCTATACAACAGGTGAGAGTGGCTTGCACCAGGGTGATCGTAGTACAAACGTGGATGAGTGGTCAGATCTTGGATCTATTTTTAAGATAGACATAAAAGGATTTGCTGATTTTCCATGAGGTTTGAGAGGTCAAAGTCAAGCCAAGCTATCTGACATGAATGGAGTTGTCATTTACCCATATGGGGAAAACAGCTGATAGAAGAGGAGGGTATGGATGGGTTGGGGACATGTTAAGTTTGTGGTAGCAGACAGGATTCTGGAAGGAAACAGATGAGACAGTTGAAGTAGGCTAATATGAGGTAAGTTTAATGAAGGAACTATTTATAAAGGAATACAGATAAGAAATAACCCAGGCTAAAATCTGCTGGATTTTTAACAACTCCTCCACCAGATAGGGTAAGGCAACGGGGGCTGTATAAGACTGGGGAAGGAACTAAAATCTTTCTGTAGGGTGTAGCCAGTACTTGGGCACTCAGCAGGAAGGGAATCTGAAGACTAAATTCCCCAACCTCTTCCCCTTCCTCCTTATGCTCCTGCTGTTGCCACCTACTGTCTTAACCCAACAGAGAGCCACAGAACAAAGGAGTCCTTTAATTAAACCTGTAGACCTCAGATTCCCATGGCAGAGAGTAAAGAAGGGTACAGAACAGACTGGAAGGGGCAAACAGAAGATCTACAACACAGGCAAGAGAAGATCAAGTTGAGCTGCTTAATGGTTGATCTTTTCAAAAGAAACATACCACACTCAATTCAGTATGATTCTGATGAAGTCCTGTGCCCTGGGATGGGTCAAACTGATACGTAACTCAGTAACGGAAGAATTCAGAAATAGTGCCTCCAACAAATACTATCGTTGACTCCAGAACCAGACATTTATTGTTATATTGAGTTATGCCACATCCCAAAAGCGTGCAGCTGGATTAAAGCTAAAACCACCGGTGTTTTCCGGTGCACACAGCTCCTGATGGAACTTTCTTTTTGTAAGCTCTTGTGAAAACCTCACTTTTTTTCAGTATGATGACATATTTACAAAATTTCTCGGCCAAGAACAACCACAAACAGAGGCAAGAATATGCGACAGGAAAAAGACGGTCTCTTCAACAAATGGTGCTGGGAAAACCAGTCAGCTACATGCAAAAAAGAATGAAACTGGACCACTTTCTTACACCATACACAAAAATCAACTCGAAATGGTTTAAAGACCTAAATGGGAGACTAGAAATGATTTTAAAAAATCCTATAAAAGAACACAGACAGTAACTTCTTTGACATTGGCCACAGCAACTTCTTTCTGGGTGTATCTCCTGAGGTGAGGGAAACAAAAGCTAATGTAAACATCAAAATAAAAAGCTTCTGCACAGTGAAGGAAACAATCAACAAAATGTAAAGGCAGGGATGCCTGGGTGGCTCAGTCAGTTGAGCGTCTGCCTTTGGCTCAGGTCATGATCCCAGGGTCCTGGGATCGAGTCCCACATTTGGCTCCGCATCACATCTGGCTCCACATTGGGCTCCCTGCTCAGCAGAGAGCCTGCTTCTCCCTCTGCCTGCCACTCCCCCTGCTTGTGCACTCTCTCTCTCTCTCTCTGACAAATAAATACAATCTTTAAAAAACACACACAGAAAGCATAAAGGCAACCTGTGGAATGGGAGCAGATATTTGCAAATGACATACCCGATAAAGAGTTTTAGTATCCAAAGTATATAAAGAACTTACCAGGGCGCCTGGGTGGCTCAGTGGGTTAAAGCCTCTGCCTTCGGCTCAGGTCATGATCCTGGGGTCCTGGGATAGAGCTCTGCATCGGGCTCTCTGTTGGGCAGGGAGCCTGCTTCCTCCTCTCTCTCTGCCTGCTGCTCTGCCTACTTGTGATCTCTGTCAAATAAATAAATAAAAAATCTTTAAAAAAATAGAACTTACCAAACTCAGCACCCAAAACAACCAATCCGATTTAAAAATGGACAGAAGACATGTACAGACAACTCTCTGAAGAAGACATATGGTTGGCGAACAGATACATGCAAAGATGCTCAACATCACTGATCATCAAGGAAATGCAAATCAAAACCGCACTGAAAGAGGACCTCACCCCTGTCAGAAAGGCTAAAATCAAAACCACAAGAAACAACAAGTGTTGGTGAGGATGTGGAGAAAAAGGAACCCTCCCACACTGTTGATGGGAATGCAAGCTGGTGCAGGCATTGTGGAAAACAGTATGGAGATTCCTTAAAAAAGTTAAAAATAGAACTGTGCTATGATCCAGTAATCAAACTACTGGGTATTTACCCACAAAATACAAAAACACTCACTCAAAGAGATACATGCTACCCTGTGTTTTCTACAGCATTATTGACAATAGCCAAATTATGAAGCAACATAGTGTCCATTGATAGATGAATGGATAAAGAACATGTGGTATGTGTGTGTGTGTGTGTGTGTGTGTGTGTGTGTATTTATGTAAATATAATGGCATATTATTCAGACACAAAAGAGACTGAAATTTTGCCTTTGGCAACAAAATGGATGGATCTAAAGAGTATAATCCCAAGCAAAAAAATCCAGCCGAAGAAAGACAAATACTGTATGATTTCATGCATATGTGGAATTTAAGTAACAAACAAACAAAATGAACAAATGAAAAAATAGAAACAAACCAAGAAACAGACTCTTAACTATAAAGAACAAACTGATGGTTACCAGAGGGGAGGGTGTGTAGGGGGGATGGGTGACACAGGTGATGGGGATTAAGGAACACACTTGTCCACATGTCCTGATGAGCACCGGGTGATGCATGGAAGTGCTGAATCACTATATTATACACCTCAAACGAATATAACAGGGCATAGTAATTAAATTAGAATTTAAACATTTTTTAAACCTTAGAAAACAGAAATTGAAAGAATAAACAATGAAAATCTTGATACTCTGTGGACTGACAAAGTATATTCAGTGCTTTTGCAACCCTTCTGATTTTGCTTCTTTGAATGAAAGGAACTCCATGCTAAACCCTGACTCATTGCTTTTTGTTTTGTTTTGTTTTTTAAATAAAGTTCATTTTTAGATTTAGAGGAAAGAAATGTGAAGATAGTACACAGAGCTCCCATTTGCCCTGAACCCAATTTCTCCTATTGTTAACACAGTACATTACTATATTTGTAATAATTAACAAACCAGTATCAATGCATTACTATTAACTGAAGTCCATATTTTATGCAGTTTTCCTTAGTTTTGACCTAGTGTGCCTTTTTTTCCCCACTATACCATCCAGAGACACAACATTTCAGCCAATCATCATGTCTTTTGGGGTTCCTCTTGGCTGTTACATTTTTTTTTTTATTTTCCCTGTTTCTGATGACCTTCACAGTTTGGAGGAATACTGGCCAGGTGTTTTACAGAATGTCTCTCAGCTGGGATTTGTTGGAGATTTTTCATGATTACTTTGGGGTTGTAGTATTTTGAAAAAGGCCACAAATATGAAGTGTCCTTCTCCTCACATCCTAACAAAGGATGACTTCTCACTACTGGTATATTTATTTTTTAAAGATTTTATTTATCTGTCAGAGAGACAGAAAGCGTGCGCAAGTAGGGGAGCAGCAGGCAGAGGGATAAGCAGGCTCCCTGCTGAGCAAGGAGCTTGATGCAGGACTCGATCCCAGGACCCTGATATCATGACCTAAGCCAAAGGCAGAAGCATAACCAACTGAGCCACCCAGGCAGCACGTCTCTGTTGCTATCTTAATCACATGGCTCAGGTAGTGTTTGTCAAATTACTCCATTGGAAAGTTAATCTTTTATTTCCCACTTCTAGTGCTGAACTCTGAAAGATCACCTCCCACAGTCCACAAGTAAGGAGTGGTGAGTTATGCTCCACCTCCTCTTAGGACAGAATATTACATAAATTCTGGAATTCTTCTGCACAGATTTGTCTATTTTCTTATTTATTCAATCATTTATTATATCAGTATGTTTATATATATTACATATACATATATATATATTTAATTTTTTGGTGCTATTATAACTGGCATTATATTAATTCCTCATTCCAATTGCTCCTTGCTGGTATACAGAAAAGCAATTGACTTTAAGATATTAAATTTATGTCCTATGACCTTACTATATTCTCTTCTTAGTTATAGGATTTTGGGGGGGAGTGTGTTGAGGGGTTAATCTATATAGACCATCAAGTCACTTGCTTTTTGTGGTTTTTTTCTTTTTTTTGACAAGTCATTTATAAACAAGTTTTATTTCTTCCTTCCAAATCTATATACCTTTTCTTTCTTTCCCTCTCTCCCTCTTTGATTCTGTTTTTCCTGTCTTATTGAATAAGTCAGGATTTCCAGTATGATATTGAAGAAGACTGTTGAGAAGACCTCTCTACTTTGTTTCTGATCTTAGAGGTAAAGTGCCGCCCTTTTTTTCAGAGAGGGAGGAAGAGAGAGAGAGAATATTAAGCAGACTTCAGTCCCACTGTGGAGCCCAATGCAGGGCTCAATCTCACAAACCTGAGAACAGCTCAAGAGTCACATGCTTAATCAACTGAGCCACCTAGGCACCCTAAGCGTCTTTAACTATCAAATATGATGTTATCTGTAGGGCATTCTTTTTTTTTTCTGTAGGGCATTCTTTATCAAGATGTAAGAGGTATCCTCAATTCACATTTCTGCTCAGTTTTTTTTTATGAGTATTGCATTTAGTTGAATACTTCATCTGCATCAGCTGATAAAATCACATGATTTTTCTTTAGCCCCTTGAAGGTAGTGGATTAGACTGATTTTCACCTGTTGAAGCAGGCTTGTATACTTGAGATAAATCCCACTCATTCATCGAGTATAATTATTTTTATATACATTTCAAGTTTTCATTTGCTAATATTTTATGATTTTTTAATATACATGCATCGGAGATATTGGTATGTAGCTTTCTCATAATGCTTTCATCTGGTTCTGGCATGACAGCAATGCTGCCCTCAAAGGATAATCTGGGAAAGGCATCTTTTGCTTTTATTTTCTAAGACTGTGGAGAATTGGTATCATTTCTTCCTTAAATGTTTGGAGGAATTTGCCAGTGAAACCATCTAGGCTCAGCTCTTCCTTTTTGTGGGGAGGGTATTCATTATTGATTCAAGTTTTTTAATAGATACAGGGCTGTTGAGCTCTTCCTTTGTGCATTTTGGTAGTTTTTGTCTTCCAAGGAATTTTCCATTTAATGGAAATTATCAAATTAGGGGCCTAGACTTGTTCATAGCATTCCTTTATTATCCTTTCAGTATCAAGAGGATCAGCAGTGATCATGGCATTTCCATTACTGGTATTAGTAATTTATGGTTTCCCTTTCTTCATGGTTAGCCTGGCTGGAGATTTTTTTTTTTTTTTTAAGATTTTTATTTATTTATTTGACAGAGAGATCACAGTAGACAGAGGCAGGCAGAGAGAGAGAGGGGGAAGCAGGCTCCCTGCTGAGCAGAGAGCCCGATGTGGGACTCGATCCCAGGACCCCGAGATCATGACCCGAGCCGAAGGCAGTGGCCCAACCCACTGAGCCACCCAGGCGCCCCTGGCTGGAGATTTATTAATTTTATTGATTTTTTAAAGAAGCAGCTTTTGATTTTGTTGATTTTTCTCTTTTGTTTCTGCACAAAGTTTTATTGTTTCTTTTCTTCTGCTTGCATTAGGCTTAAATTGTTCTTCTTTATCTGGTTGTGTAAGGCAAAATCTTACACCATTGACTTTAGCACATCTTTTATAACAGGCTTTTTAAGACTCAATTTTCCTCAAACACTGTGTGCACCAGACCTCATACATTTTACTAAGTTGTATTTTCATTTTCATTTAGCTAAAAATATTTTTAAATTTTTCAACACTTTTCGACTCATGTGTTATTCAGAAGTGGGCAGTTTATTTTCCAAGTATTTTGTGACTATCCAGCTATCTCCCTGTTATTGATTTCTAGCTTAATTTCGTTGTTATCTGAGATATGCATACGATTTTGACCATTTTAAATTTGATTAAATGTGTTTTATGATCCACAATATACTCTAAGATGAATATTCCATGTGAGCTTGAAAAGAATTTGTTTTCTGCTCTTGTTAGACTGAGTGTCCTATAAATGCTAAACAGATCGAGTTGACTGATAGTGCTATTTTGCATTATTCTTACTAATCTGTATTCTTAGTCATTTTCTGCCCCTGTGATCTATCGATTGCTACAATTGAACTGTTAGTTGTATAGTTATGTATTACTCCTTTTAATTCTAACAGTTTGTGTCTAATGTATTTTGGTACTCTGCCGTTAGGGGCATTACATATTAAGGATTCTTATATCTTCTTAAAGCATGGACCCCTTTACCATGTCATTTCTCTTGGTCCCAGATAATTTTCCTTGTTCTCAATCTACTTTGAGACTAATACAGCTACTCCAGCTGTCCTCTGATTAGTGTTAGCATAATATTATTTTTGTCCAATACTTTACTTCCAGTATGTCTTATTCTTTTTATTTAAAGTGGAGCTTTTGTGGACAATGTAGAGTTGGGTATTATTTTTGTGTCTACTCTGACAATGTCTTTACTTTGACTGGCATATTTAGAACATTCTCATTTCAATCATTATTGATGTCATTGGTTATCGTGTTTGTAACTGTTTTCTCTTTATTGTTGTTATTCTTTGGGGGTTTTTTCCC